>NW_026853265.1:0-141384 GCF_026571515.1 Ruditapes philippinarum
ATTTTAAATTATTAATCCAGATAGATTTACCTCCCCTGAAAATTGCAAATGGCTTAAGAAACCCAAAGGGAAATCAATCCTACCTTTCATGTTTAATCCAGATAGAGTAACCTCCCTTGAGGAAAATGAAGGGAACTCATTCTAACCTTTCATTATTAAGTTAGATAGAGGAACCTCCCTTGAAAATTGAAAATGTCATAAGAAACCAAAGGGCAATCACTTTTACCTTTCATAATTAATTCAGATAGAGTATCCTCCCCTGAAAATTACAAATGGCGTTGGGATCTAAAGGGAAACCACTCTTACCTTTCATTATTCAGTCAGATTGACTAACCTCCCCTGGAAATTACAAATGGCTTAAGAATCAAAGGTGAATCACTCATACCTTTCAGTCAGAGTAACCACTCCTGACAATTATAAATGGCGTTACGGCCAAAGGGAAACAACTCTTACCTTTCATTATTAAGTCAGATGGAGTAATCTCCCCTAAAAATTGCGTAATAAACCAAAGGGAAATCACTCTTACCTTTCACAAGTTATAGTTATAGCGACGAGACTGTTATGTAGAAATATCATGGCCTGGTGCGACATCGAAAGTTTTTCTTTACAGAATATTGGCCGAGAACATTGTTTGAAGGGAAACGCGAGATGCCGCCCCAGGAAATGATCTTTCTACATAATAGGTTCGATACATTATAACTGTTTTTTCGCATGATAAACAGAAATGAGAATTCAATAAACATAAAATTTCAATTTATATTTTGCTTCTCTTCATAAATTAAATTCCCCACTCGGAACCTCGGTTACTTTTTATGTAATGTGTCAAAGACCGTTCTTGTAAACCCCACACCATATGAGCCAATCAGAAGTATGTTGGGTGTTTCTGATTAGTTTGGATAACCAAAGACACTGTAAATACTTTGGACGCGCCAGTATTACGCTAACCGCCGTTTCATCAGCATTTTTAATGACATGCCAAAAGATTGATTTTTGAATTTTTATCAATAAGTCGATTATTAACGGTTATTGTTATTTTCTCGGGGACTTGAAATGGATAATATTGCAAGTTATGCTACTATGTAATAAGGTCAGGTATTTGACAGAACTTGTCCAGAAGGCAAAGGTAAGATCATCTTTTTGATATATGAATACATAACATATTAATAATATATATTAATATTGAGGAAGATAAAAAATGTTTTCTAATCATAAAATTTTCTAATCATAAAAAACGGAACACTTTATCTGTATATGTAATAAATTTCATGATAAATAAATGATCCGGCTATTTCTAATATAACTAAAATATACGATTTTTTCAAAGGAAAGTAAAAGACAGGGTTCTATGAATAAATATTAGTAATACATGTAGATATACCGTCATGTAATTTGGGTTTTTTGTTGTTGTTGTTGTTTTTCATGATGGCTGATTTTAATTATTCTAAGAATTTCATTCATATTTGGAAGAATTTTCTTTCGGTGTATTCTTAATTAGCATCATCCGTTATTCATATGTTTGATTAAGACCGCATGTAAGCACGCAGTCTAGAATAGAAGCGCAAGTCGTATTCTTGCGAAGAACAGGCGAGTATTGGTATACAAAATCCAAATTGTAATGTAACAAGAGCCATGTCAACATGGCCATCCCCCGCCACATGTGTTTGCTCATTGGAAGAATGTATATGTAGTAGAGCGGAATAATTCCATTTTAAGAAGTCTTTTGGTAATGAAAACTGATGGCTATAGTGATTACAGATTTGAAACCTATGTGAATACTGATGGCTGAAAATAACAAAGGGCAATTACTGAAAAATAATGCAGGGTAAGTTATCATTCTTGTGTGCTGCATCCCTCCTCAGTAAAATCTATCCACCTATGAAGTTTCAAGTTGATACCTCAAATACTTTTTGAGAAAAAAATTGAATTGAAAATTAAGTATGAAAAAGAACAAAGGGCAATAACACAACAATTATAAAAGGTAGAGTTATCATTCTTGTGCAGTGCACACCTCCTGAGTGAGATCTATGCACCTATGAAGTTTCATTTTGATATCTCAAAGGCTTTTTGAGTTATGCTCTGGACAAAAATTAATTTTGAAAAATAACAAAGGGCAATAACTCAAAAATTATGCAGGGTAGAGTTATCATTCTTAAGCACTGCACTCCTCCTCAATGAGATCCATCCATCTTTGAAGTTTCAAGTTGATACCTCAAATACTTTTTCAGATAAGCTCTGGACAAAATAGCATGAAAAAAACAAAGGGCAATAACTCAAAAATTGTATAGGGAAGAGTTATCATTCTTGCGCACATCATTCCTCCTCAATAAGATCTATCCACCTATGACATTTCATGTTGATATCTCAAACACTTTTTGAGTTATGCTCCACTCAGGTGAAAAATTAGGTATGAAAAATAACAAAGGGCAATAACTCAAAAATTATGAAAGGTATAGTTATCATTCTTGTGCACTGCACTCCTCCTCAATGAGATCTATGCACCTATGAAGTTTCAAGTTGATACCTCAAATACTTTTTGAGATAAAGTCTGGACAAAATAGAATGAAAAATAACAAAGGGCAATAACTCAAAAATTATGCAGGGTAGAGTTATCATTCTTGTGCACTGCACTCCTCCTCAATGAGATCCATCCAACTATGAAGTTTCAAGTTAATACCTTAAATACTTTTTCAGATAAGCTCTGGACAAAATAGCATGAAAAAAAACAAAGGGCAATAACTCAAAAATTGTATAGGGAAGAGTTATCATTCTTGCGCACAACATTCCTCCTCAATAAGATCTATCCACCTATGACATTTCATGTTGATATCTCAAACACTTTTTGAGTTATGCTCCACTCAGGTGAAAAATTAGGTATGAAAAATAACAAAGGGCAATAACTCAAAAATTATGAAAGGTAGAGTTATCATTCTTGTGCACTGCACACCTCCTGAGTGAGATCTATGCACCTATGAAGTTTCATGTTAATATCTCATAGGCTTTTGGAGTTATGCTCTGGACAAAAATCAATTTTGAAAAATAACAAAGGGCAATAACTCAAAAATCATGCAAGGTAGAGTTATCATTCTTGTGCACTGCACTCCTCCTCAATGAGGTCTATCCACCTATGAAGTTTCAAGTTGATAACTCAAATACTTTTAGAGATATGCTCCGGACAAAAATGTCGGACGGAAGGACGGACGGACGGACGGAAGGACGGACGGAAGGTCGGACGGACGGAGACTATTTCTATATCCTCCGACGAAATTTTTCGGCGGGGATAAAAAAGCTGGGGTTTACGGTGAGTATTGTGTAATGCACGAGTTTCTCGACTTTACATATTTTCAATTGTATAGAGAACAATAGAACAAAATCAGGTCGGTATATATTTGCAGACCAGTCTGTTAAGCGATCGGTAAGTGATTTACTAGGTAAATAGTTTTCCGATTCATTGTGATATATAGCAATAAGTGATAGTTTGAAAATTCTTCAATTGACAGCCCCAGTCCGGTTTATTTTTTATCACCTTTCGTATGTCCTGAAGACTTTAAAATATTTTTTCCATTTTTAGACATACATATATATTTATAAGGAGGATTAAGCATATGCACTATTTACATTGACATTCACAGGGACACTGATCATTTCCACTACACTATAGTCAATCAGGATGATAACGCTTTATCAGACATTCGTGCTTACTTTATAGGCGGGGCTTAATAAGCTAAGTGTTTCTATCCTATGATTCAAATTATCGAATAAATATTTTTTCAGTACTGTATCCAATCAATATTTTAAATTATACAATATATATTCTCAAATATATATAACATATATATAGAAAATTATCGCACACAAATATTTTTGGATGAACAAAATATTTTTAGTAGGATAGAATAAATATTATGGTAAAGCATATAAAATTAGATAAATATTGGATATAGACCAAAAATTAAATTTATTGAATATTGCAACGTTTAACATGCCATACACTTCAAGTTTATATATTCCTGTTCTTTAAATTTCCTGTTATCGGCATGAGGTCGTTACACCACCGTCTATCACCGTTGTATAACCATACTTGTCGGCAATATCCGGGACATTACCGGCTCTAACCGGAGCGTTGTTGCCTATGACCTCAATGTACACTGGCTCTACCGTAGCTCTGCCTGTTTCACCGTGGCAACATCGTATCATCACCGAGGCTTTGCCGTTTGGACATTGACTGACACGCATTACTACGATTTGTCACGGTATGGATGCGGTATAGATACGGTGGTTTCCCGGCAATTCCCTGTTCCAAGCCGATAGAACACGGTTTTGTGCTTCCTCTCGGTGAATGCCGGTGAGCCCCGGTTGTATTAAACATTTAAATACAACCGTGGCGATCTCTCAGTTTGTTCCGGTTCACCATGGATTGTCCCTTTACTTCACGGAATCGCAACGGCCCATCGCCGGTTTACCACGGTTGATCCCGGTTGACTAAACCGTGGCAAACCGGGACACCAAACCGGGACTGTGTAAATGGGGCTTAAAACCGCCCGTTTACGACTGTATAACTATTAGCACTAGCAACAAAAAAGGTCTTCAAATCAATGAAATGACTTAAACAGAATTCTGATAGCGACGATATCATAATACCTTAAAGATGTTGCCAATCAGGGTTATAAATGAAAAAGGGAGACAAAAGAAAAATACTTATCTATTGAGAATTGAATTTCAATTGTATCTTTCTAGAATACGCTTTCTAGTGTCAAGATTACATTATATAGCAGCTCAAAACCTCGATATTTAGGTTCATAAAAGAAAACAATTAAAACAAAGATACTTTTTGTTAAATGGCAATTACAGTAAAAAATAACTATGAGAGCGTTAAAAAGTAAAATAATACTACTTTCAATCATGTTTTTAACATGAATTTACATCTTGCGACATTTAACGGCAATGTTGCGACATTTAACGGTAGGGGAAATTCGTACGACATTTAACGTTAACATTGCGACATTTAGCGGCAAATGATTTTGGGACATTTAGCGGTGGTTGCGACATTTAGCGGCAATGGTGCGACATTTAGCGGTAAGTGCGACATTTAGCGGCGTTGCGACATATAACGGCGCCACAGTATGTGTCGGCATTATACCTGAAAATGTCGAGGTACGGCTTAAAATAAAATTAAAGCAATATTTTTGATACAAACAAAAAAGTTATATGTTGGGATTTGAGCACATTTTCTGCACTTTTGACGAAATGACAACTTTTTCTTTTATTTCCTATCTAAACTATGCAGGATCTTAGAATATGATAAAAGAAATATTTTAATCGAAGTCCCAGACCAACATTTTGAGTTACCTGCCCTTGAATTTGATTTTTTTTAGGTAACACTTTTTCATTACAGCCTCTATATGTTCGTATGATAGCTTTAGCGAATGTCTTTAATAAAGATTACTCCTTTTCAAAAACAACAGGGAAAAGTTTTGTAATTTATATCAACTGATGATATCATAATAGTAAACATCTGTTTATAAATAGCATTTATACATTTTTGTAAAGGTGTATGATTTATGGCGACAAACAAGATAAATATACAAGTGTCGACAGTTAGATTTTTCATGTTCAGATTTTTTACACTCAAAATAAATCACTTAACGTAAAACGAATACATTTTATACAAAAATAAAAGTGCATTTGCACGAAATAAAAATGCATATACTGGCCATCAATGTCTAAACATTTTCATTATGAGTTTGTCGTAAATAGGTTTTTTCTTGAAAACATTAAGGTTTGCTTTTAGTGATCATTTAAATATCATTAACACTGTCAAATTTAAAAGAGGGTTATGAAGAAGATGACATAGAAAATTGAGGCCTGAAGCTATTAAGCTGTGGCCACAAGATAAAAACTGCTGCAAATTTCACCTTTATACTATCGTATATAACCCCTTTTTGTCATGTATTATGTATGGATTACATCTACAATATTTCTGAAATCATATCTCGAAAACGAATAAGAGTTGTGGCAGCAGCTCTATGTAGGATGTGCAACGTCACATTTCACTCCGTTTGACTAAATACCAAGTTACCAACCAATACGGTTGTGACACACATTAAAGTGGATAGGTCTGCAATGGGTATTTAAAGCAGCACGCCTCCAGATCTATGCTGATTTTCATTAAAATATTAATTATAAAGTATAAAATTGTAAAGTAACCAAAATGAAGCAATTTGCACATTATCAATGGCACTTACAACCTACGTTGATTGCCAAAATAGGTCAAAATATGCAAAAATTGCTCTTACTGCGTTAGTAACGCAGTAGAAATATAGATATGAATACTGAAAAATCAGCCGATAAACGCACATATCATGTCAACAATTACATGAAACTTGCATCTTTTACTATTCCTAAAATGCTAGTACATTTTTCTCATGTTTGATTTTATTGAAGTATGTTGGATCATCTGGAGGCATGCAGCTTTAAGTACATTAGTATCAAAAATATTGACAAAAAACATTAGAAATCTATCATTTAGATGCTCTCGTAAAAAGTTCCTTGAAAGTTTTTTTTGGATAAAGTTTTAAGTGATTTAGAACGTACTTTATTATAATAAAAACTAATATTTTCATGGAACGATTTGCTATCTGCTTTATGATAAAACAGTTCTCGGCCCGATAAACTTCTAGCCACTACACTGACATTTACACACGACATGTCTCGATAAATTGATGTAGGGGAAAGCAAGACCATTAATTGGGTTCTCTGACTACCGGAAGTACATCGGGCCGAGAAATTTTTGGTCAATCCTCGTACACGTTTTAACAGATCATGTATCTACACTTGCTAACACCATCCATATATAAGTGTTTCGTGGTTTGTTGTTTCGTCAGATGCTTAATACTTTCAACGTTATATTATTCATTACATTACAGTCCTTTTATTATAGATTAATTCAATTTAAATTACAATATTCGAAAAGCACCTCCGCAATAACTTTTACTCTACATTTGTCCAGTCTATTAATAAACAAAATTGCGAAATCATCAAATATGATTATAGGTTTTGTTGATTTCATTGCTGTTTAAGAATTTGAAATGATTGAAAACCGATTGTTATGTAAATATATTCAATACAATTACTAGAAATATTTTACGATATGTTTGTACTTTAATAAAGCGTCTAATTGAAATGTTGTATAGAATTTTAAATCATGGTAAACATTGAAATGCTTTCTTGACGGAGACCTTGAAGTATCATCCATGTCATTGGCAGTAATTATACATAAATATTGTATTGACGAGTGGATCTTCAAAGTTTCATTTAATGATGTAAGCGTTACATGGTTGTTTTAGCAATTATCTCAAAGTTAATATGATTACGTATTAACATACTAATAATATGGTCTTCCTTTATTTTATTGCAATAATGCAAGTGACTCGCTAAATCCCCTTTTTAACAGTAATTTGGACTCGGTGATGTAAATATTTGTATTCTACAAATTTTCTATACCAAAAAAGATGCCTCGTACTTCTTATCAGTGTTATTAAAATGGCTCCAATGTTATAAAGAAATTCCTTAGGCTCAAACTCAGATCTCGGGTATATGATGGGTCAGAAACTGTCACAGAATGTAAACTAACCAATGAAAATCCTGAAATTTGAGACAGAACTAAAAGAAACAAAATATAACCTCGAGACCTGATCTTGATTTTCGGGATCATTTATTTTAATACTTGCAATATTGAAGATTGGATACAGAAATCAAAGTGCTGCAGCACTGAATGCGACGGACATGCAACCGGAGAGACATTAAGGCTTCTTTTAGAAAAAAAAAACAACAAAACACAAAATATATAACAGAGAAAATTTGTTCCATACAAGTTCGAGATTTGTAGAGCAATATATTTTGTGTCCCAAATTGATATAATTCAGATTTTCTACTTTCAAGCACTTAAATACAGAATGAAATTTATGCCTAAAAACTCTGGTCAAACTTGTAAATCAGTGTCCTTATCGATTTATTCTAAGAAATGATATGTAAATAGAAAAAAAAAACTATCCACGAAATATTTCTAGAATAAATCCAGGCAAATAAACTTCAAACATAATACATTATACATTTGAGAATGCTATTTAGAATTGCTTCGTGTTATATCATAGTGGGCATACAGACAATAAAATATAAGTCATTTGTATTTTTATTTCTCTTGGATATGTCTCATTAAAAAAAAAAATTGGTTAAAATCATCCGCAATTAATAGTGTATTTCTTAGATTTTTTTTATTTACAAGGTAAAGATGTAGAGGCCAGAGCACATCGTTTTTATTTTAATTTAAATGTCACTTAAGCACTACAGTGTTTAGTTGTCCTTTTCAACTTCACACTAAATTCCATTTTCAACTTGTTTGCTTCTTACAATTGTATAGAATTTCTAAAAGTATTGCATGTAATCCGCTGGTTTATTAATTACATGTTTAATGTGTACTTCCTAATCGCCTGTCCAAAAATCAGAACAGGTGAAGCAGAATCTATTTTTAGAATAGCGAAGGTTAACTCATATCATGACCTAGTAAAATATGTAAACAAACCACAAGAATCGAAAGTAGAACTGATATTATAACTTCCTTACCATGAAAGACTACATGGCGGTAAAGTGTTGTAAAACTCTCTTCTTACATGCATTTTCAAAAATAGATATTTATACTAACCATTGTACTGTATCTAATATATTAATAACTGCTGAATATTCAGCTAAACCCGCGGTATGAGTCACGAAAATAGTTCTTCTTTTATTAATGCGCGAGTTATCCTAGAGTCACGAAAAACTTTTGATTTGTTAATAATAATGTTTTGTATAATGTAGAAATATTTATTTCCTACTAATAATGTCTTGGAACTCAGAGGTTAACTCAAGCTGCTATCCACGCCTCGTAACGCCGGCTTAAGCAGAAATCAACATTCAAACATAAAAATGGTGAAAAAAATGGAATTTAGAAACATACGCAGATGTATTCATAAGGTGGTTGTTGATGAACAATAAGTGTTAGTGATGTGTTAGGGTGCTTCACTATCCATTATACGCGAGGATAAAACTTATTCGCATAAAGTCTTTTGTATTGCTATCCAGGGAATTCCTGTTTGCCAACTAATGTATTTCTTAAACCGGCAGTGCAAAGGAATATTGGATACTTGTAAAAAGTTTCTCTCTACTTTATTTCAATGTTTTTATTTTTTCTAATGCATTTTCCACTTGTTTCTCAAGATCATAGATAGAGTCATTCAAACCGAGTCTGCGACAAAAACTTCAAGAGATTGATCAGCAAGCATTGTTAGACAGTTAAGCGCGCTTTATTCATTTTCCTTGATTCGTATATTTCGTTTGTGATAAATTGATCACAACAAATAAGTCAACTTGCGCAACATAAACTATTTTCATTTGAAAAATTAAATAATTCAAAAGAACCAAATATAGTGACTTAAAAATATCATGATTTTTTAAAAAAAAAATCATATGTGATTAATATGCTTTATACTCGATTTAAGCCAGGACGACCCATGAATGTTTTCTGAGAAACATCATTTAAAAAAACACCATTTTACCTGCGTATATTTTTTACGTAATAGGGTGTTACTTTTTTGAAACAATAATAATGAAACGAGAAAAGATCGACTAGAGCAGGATAAAGTGCTTCTGATTTAGAATTATTAGTGTTACTACAAATTGCGTCTCACTTCTAGCACCTTCTCAAGACAAACAGACTGACTATCTTTCTTCCAACGCCATTACCTATGTTTTTACATTGCATTTTTCAAACGTTCTTATATTAACCACGGCGTGAATTAACATTGAAAAGACATTGTAAAGACTTTCAATAGTGTAAAAAATTTATTTCATGCCTGGATGACAATTTGTAACATTTATGAATAATTATGTTAATTTCTGACGTTTTTATTGCTTAATTGAATTACAATCAACTATTGAACACTTGTTATAAGGTCATAAAACGTGTCAAAATGTATTGAACTATGATTTCATTCAGGTTTCGGTTTAAACTCATTTTTTCATCAATGTAACATTTCATTGTAGTGAATGTCAAGTCGTCTTAAGTCGTTGAACAATTAACATAAACATGCATAATATTATAATTAAGTTAAAATCAAATTTAGCAATCAGCAACCAAACTTGAGCTATGTTTTTTGCGTGGAACTATGTTGCATTGCTTTGTGTCTTAGGTAATGTAACTCGAATCTCTTCCTGTCAATGTTGCTAGAAATCTGCCTCCAGGTTTTTTTTTTAAAAATACAATGAAAATTTTTGTGTTGTGATAGAAAAAAAAAATTGTATAGATTACAATAATGTTACTATACAACTTTTTAATTGTCTTATGTTCACTAGCGTGTTTTTGTCAAATATACTTTTAAGATTTTGTTATCAAAAATTATAAAAAAGTGTAATACTTGAACAATTTGAAAATTTGTTCCCTATATGGATTTTGCCCTACAAAAAATGGGGAAAATGAGTGACTTTTATTAAATAAACAAGATGATATACCATTTAAAGATATACCCATTTTAAAATTACTGTTTTAAAGTTTTGTCATTAATTTAAAGAACGGGGCTTAATTATGCAAAGGGGAAAGTGTGTGGGGCCCATACAAAACGTAAAACGCCCCTTTGTAATTTGTAATATCTTTCATGAATGGATTTGATGAAGTAAAGGAGATTAAAAAACACTTTAACAATTGTGGGGTAAACAGTGAAAACTAAATGTTAAAGTTTTACCAAAAACTGCAGATCAAGATAACATTAAATATGTATGAAACAAATAAGGTGGTTCAGATGTAATTAAGGCTATTTGGTTTGATTAGTATAAAAAAAATTTTCCTGGCGGGGGAAAGGAGGCATTGGGGTTAAAAACCCCGAATAATTTTAAAAGATTACATTGAAGGCTGAAAATCACAGACTCGATTTAACTGTGGAATCTGTTAATAAGAGATCAAGAAAAAAGTACTATCAATTAACCCATGGCCATGTTGAAATAATCTTAAGTAAGCTTGTTTTATCTTTCAATCTTTTACAAAACTAATTTAATTTCTTTTAGGGAAATATTTCAAAAACAATTGCTGACTGGGGATAACTAAACAGTGGTAAACAAGAAGCCGAGGAACACCAAACTCTAGATACAAACAAGTGGTTTCTGAAGCAAAATTTGGGGCCCTTAACTAATGTATTATAAATAATAGTTTAGTTTCTTGTGACATAAGACCACCCTCTTTTTGAAGTCTTTTAAAGCTTTTCACGCTTCCCATCGTGTTCACCTTGACAACGCATCATTGTTTCTATATATAGGTATTTTAAGAATCTTTTTAACACGTCATTTGTGAATAATTTCTTTGTTTGTATTAAATGTTTTATCGTTTAAAAATTTAGTCGTTCTTCAGCGCAATGTACCTTCCCTATAAAAATGTTGTTAATTAATTAAATTGTCATAAAATTCTTATGGCGACATAATACAACGAAAAGTAATGTAGTTTGTTGCATATAATTTCATTACAAATGAAGCGAAATCTTTTGCATTATAAAATTCCATTTTGTCGGTAATATAACAATGCCAAGATTCAGCATTGCTTTTATGTCTTTTCTTTGGTTCTTTTTTTTTTTAAATTTGCCCTCTCTTTAAATGCAGTAATATCTATTTTACCTTTTAACCTTTTGAATTTGGTAGCATATTTAAGTATAAGAAATTACCAAAACTAAAGCTAAAAAAAAGAAAAGACAAACTAAAACACAAAAAACAACGATTACAACTTTATTTAAGAGCACCGGTGCAGTTCTGACTTGGCAGACAGTCATGGCTTCTATACTGATACAATTAGAATTTCGTTAAATTGTCCTGGCTTTGGAAAAAGCTAAGCGGAAGTTGCTTTCTAGAGAATGGCGAAAACACCTTCACAGTTTTCGGTTACAAAATCTTTTGGAATACTTAAAACAAAAATTTAAGGCATAAAAGATAACAGATTGATTTTTAGTGAAATACCATCAAAATAATCATAACAACTTGGGAATCAACTGAGTCAAGTATTTTTGCGAATATTGGGATAAACTTGCAATCAATTCTTCCTATCAATTATACTGTTTTGCAAATTTCCAATCACATTGTTTAATGCAATATATACAAATTGTTTTTTTAGCGTAGTTTTAAAACCCAAAAACATGTAAGGAAAATTCTAGAAGCTATAACCCATGACTTTTTTTTGTGTTTTATATTTACAATGTAACATAATCTTTTCATATAAAGTGATTATGGGGAAAAATTGTTTTGAACCCTATCCTCGATTTTTGGGATGCCTATTTTATTTTCACAACCATATTTTGTAACATGTTTGACTGTTTTTACCCTTTTACTCTTTTATCATTTAAAAATTCAGAAAGGGTAATGCCTTTGAGGTAAATGAACACAAAACATAAAAAATAGTAAGAAAAAATTGCCGATTCAGTTTTATTTGAGTCTATTTATAAGAGAAAAAATGGGAAAGGTGCAATATCTCCATGCGCCCTCCCAGCAAACCGGCTTAAAGCGGTTGAGCCCGGTTTTCAATCCTCAAACGCGGTTTTTCACAATCCACAACCGTAAGTAAAAGTAATCAAATACAATAATCCCAAAGGCCCAGAAATATAGGAATTGAGAGATGAAGCTTTTTGTTTTGAAAATTGGCTAATCACGCTTCCAATCTTTTGTTTTGTTCTCTCCTTGGGGGGCTGCTCTTTGTTGTTCTGCTACTGGTGTTGTTGGTTCTTCTCTCTGCTATTGGTTGGTGCTGGTGGTTTTGTTTTTTTTAACTAATATTGAAATTCTCTGAAAACATATATTTATTTGAAAAAAAATAATTAGACATTTTCACCTGATAATAGATTTTTTTTTCAAATTGATCTTTTTGCATGTATCTCAAGTGCAAGATAAATCTGGTAAAAGAATTTTTACAAAAAAAAAATGTTTTTCTAATAACTTTATCTTTTTAGTCATTTGAGTGTTTTCCAGTCATGATTCTTTCGAATAGCGAAATGAAAATAATTAATTAAGTAAATTGAAATATTGAAGTGGTGAAGTTATAAATGAATGTTGCAACATGAATGAATGTTTTCTTACCACTGGTTATTGAAGACATCATAAAAACAAGCTATAACATTATTCTTACCCTTTCTGTCTGTTCTGTCATTATGATGGAGGGACCATACAATGTTACTGTAACATTTTTTTTTTTAACTAATTAATTTGTATTGAATCAATTGCAGTCCTGAGGTATGTCAAATGTTATCATAATATTAGCTATCGTGTATGAATTTTAATCCGTTCAAAACCATATTGGAAATTATCTTCTTATCTCGTTCACTCACATTCTAACGTTTCCCTGGGTTGTTGATGGGGAAATATTCATAAAAGAAATAATTAAAATCAAACAATTTTGTAAAATTAAATTTACGCAATACAAATGTCAAATCTTTGTATACAAACTGTAAAATTATTTTAAAATAACGGCCAAATGTATTTGTTTTTACAAAATGAGACGTTTTTTTGAAGATGCGTAAATTTTAACTGATTAATTTAATCAAATGATATACAAAGAATCGGAATACCTTTTAAAAAAAGTATAAAAAAACTAAACTTTGAATTGGGAAGACGAATTTAATGAAAAATTGTTAATAGAAATAAGTTGGTACATTATTATATTGTTTGCCTTTTCAGTTTATGTTCATTCTCTTTCAAAATTGTTTGGGTTACGTTTTTTTTCTTTTAAAAAAGGGTTAAAAAAAGTTAACTGGCGTCCCTTTTGTTTTTCCCTTTAAATTTTGGGGCTCAATGTACTAATTTGTTTTGAACACTTAATGGGGACGTTTTGTGTTTATTTGTTCTCCAAAACTACCACAAAAATGTTTAAAAAAAAGCTAAAATTTTTCCTTTTTAAAAGAACCCGCCCAATGACAAAACCCCAAAAAAATGGGGTTTGCGACCAGGGGAAAGGATCCAGAAAGTCTGCCCATCCGGGCATCTGAAACAAAGGGTCCATGGCCCCCGTTCGCTTAAAAAACCCTATAACAAGTAGAAAACTGATAAAACGAAAAAGCATGGAAACCCCGAAACAGCCTGCGCGGAAAGCGCAGGCTGGTCTGGATTGCCAAAGCTGGTCGCCAACTCATTATGTTGGTTTTTGTCATGGCGCGGCTCAAATGATGTTTTGATATAATGATGACAATTGATGTTTTTGTTTTTTTGTTACGAAGACTGTATTTTGAAACGGAGAAAATATTTAATTAATATCCTGGTTATCAGCGGATTGGACATTTTAAGAATTTGAAATCATGATAAAAATGTCCTGTAAATCACTGTGTAGCATTAACTTAGAAAGTAAATAACTTAAATCGTAATTTTCTGTGGACATTTCGACACATTACCGTTTTTGTGGTGTTCTTATTTAACAACTTTTACAAATTGAATAGTTTACTACACATTTAATTAGAGTTGGTGATAAAATAAAAATGTGACAATCATGACAGCGAGACATTACCTCTCACTTTACATGCTATAAAATATGGGAAATAATTATTCATTTTGTGAAAATATTTATTGTTATGCTCCTGACAAATAGGTTTGAAGGGGAGTTTATCCCTTTTATCTCTTAAATATTTAACCTTCAAACAATTTATTAGTCTTTCTATCAGCAAAGAGAAAAGACCGTCTGCTCGGCATAAAAAGTCTGGCCAGGGTTCTATATTGTTGGTAGCTTTATTTGTTGTATTTTTAATTTTTGAAAACCAAAACCCCCAAACAATAAAATAGACTGATCTAATATTTAAAGATGGACAATAACGTTACAACAAATGCATCAGGTAAAGGTTTAAAATCCTGCACAGAAATTTATTTATGGCCCCTTTTCCGATCAAAGACGCTTAGTCTATGACACTAAAACAAAACGGAACTAGAATGTAAATAAAAATAAACATAAAATGACATTTTGCTCAATTCTTAATGTATATCAAGTAGAAAATATTGACTTCTGACCAATATTTCAAAATGTGACATGACATTCAACGCCTGTTTCCATCAGAGATATTACTACATATTAAGATCTGGTGATTGAAGGGGTTGTGATTTATTGAAAAATTGAGTAAAAAAAAATAGTGATCAATTAGAAAGGATTATTTGGAATAAATTATTCGTAATAAATTCCAAATTTATTCCTATTTACGTCGGCATTCGTGTTATTTTAGGACTTATAAATATCATTAAATGTCATAATTTCATATATGATTTTTAGTTTAATTGCAAGTCGTCACATCTATAAATGAAATATAGTATAATTCATTTCCTTTATTTAATCACATTTCATCTGATTTGTTTGTCATTTGATAAGTTTTAAGTACACTTGACACTGCAGAAAATGCAAAACATTGTCTAGATAGCTAAATACTTAACCAATGAATTCAAGTTTTTTATCAAAAGTCTATACGCTTTTAAAAATTGGGATTTTCTGAAGAAAAGTAGCGCGAAGGGTGGCGTGGCATTTTACCACTGCAGTCCATCAAACCGAGCCTGCAATATTTTTAATTTTAATCGTGTTCGTCATTCATTGAGGTTTATATTTTCACTATTGGTTTGTGAACAAACTAAGAAATTAGACAATTGAAAATTTGGGTGACATTTAGAAGTCTTTACTTATGTTGATATTCAATTCATAGAAATTATACAGGCGCACCTTTTCCGACAATAAAACAAGTTATAGAACAAAATACCATTGTGTTGAAGCAAGAAGCATGCAATATGAAATTTATAGTTTAAACAATTATGAACAACTTAAGAACCAATAAATTAACGAGAGCATTCACGTAAATGAATGCAGTTTATGTTTTCGAGATTTTTTTTACTTAAAAGGATATAAGACAAGTGTTTATCATATGCTAGTTTAAACGCTCTTTGATGTATTTAATTATATTTTTATTTGAAATTGTTAAATAATTGAAAACAATCAAATACATTGACTTAGAAAAGTGTTAAAAAACAAATTTCCTAAGAAAACGTCATTTTCAAAACACCACTTTACCTGCATACATTATATTTTTAAGGTAATATGGTGTTTTTTGTAACAATACCATGACAAGGAAACCGAAAAATATCAGCTACAGCATCAAAAATTCCTATTTAATTATATTTGAGGTCATTTAACCCGGAAACAATATTTTAATTTCAAATTGACAAAAAATTAAACTTTACACCTGAAAAGAATGAGATATTTTAATTATAAAGAAAATTAAAAGTTTGAGGTAATTTCATATAGATGAAAATCAACCTCAAACCTTAATAAATTTTACTTTTTAATTTAGCAAATTAGAATCTGAGGTCATTTCTCCAATAAAAATATGAAAAGTAAGAGAGCGTTAATGTTAATCTTTCAAAGAAATGAGACGTTTGGATCATTTTAAAATTTGAAACCAAAATTAATTTAAAAGAAAGCTGGCTTTGCATTCTTTCTAAAAAAAAAAAAGCAGAACCCGATTATTGAATTTGTTGATGCTTCTCTATCACGGTTTTTAGCATTGCTGATTTTAACTTTATTTGTATACCACTATATCAATTTATTTAATACTAATAAACCACAAATCTAGTGTAAGAAGTTTTTAAGCATTTTGATATTGTAATTAATTTTTAAGGAAAGTTCCGATCTTTTCTAAGTTCAATTTGTATTAAGCTGTCAAATATATCAAACAGTACAGTACATATTATGTCAAGGGCAAATTACACCAGAACCTATAAATAGTATGTTTTTATAGGTCATGTATTAATGTCAGTAGAGAACTTTTTAGAATTGTATCAAAGTGGAAACCTGATACGTAAGTCAGTAAACGTTTAATTGACCGAAGCCGGCGGCTGATGTCCATTTGATGTTTGGTGCTGACTGGGTGATATCTGTAATACTATGACGTCCAAAGTACTGTATACTTTTTGACAAAAATAAAGATTTGAAAAAAATAAATCTGTTTAACAGCCTGTTATAGAACTTTGTCCTAGTGAGTGAAAGAAATTTAAACTTTAACAGTTTAAGTAAACTAGTTGATGAAGCCGCCAATCACCGTCTAACTTCCGACATCCGGTAAACTTTGACGAGAAAGAACACATACTGCGTTGTTAGTATATCAATCTTATTCTTTAAATATAAATTTGATTTATATTAATCATTATTAATACCACGCATTCCTGTCATGTTAACAATAAATCTTATAATTTGTATTCCCTATTTATTAAAGAAATAAAAAGTTTACATATATTTTAAGTCATTTTAAAGTAGGAGGAGTTTGATTGAACTAAATATTGTTTCTATATTTTATATTGAAGGTCAGCCGCTTATGATGTCAGAAAAGGTTTTTCAACCTTTCTGTCCTTCGAAATAATTGTTGTTATATGTTAAAGATTATAAATTATATACAAAGATCAATTAAACATGATGAAATGTTCTTGTATGTATGTATTATTATGATACTGGTTTGGCGTTGGCGTTGATTCATATATTGATGACATTTTTCTACTAAGTCTCATTCCTAATTGTGTACAGTGGAACAGACGTTTGATTGTCATAAGACAGTTAACATGATATATAAAAACTATTCAACGTAGCCTCACAAATTATGAAAGTATTCAATAATGGCTAGAAAATCACTCAATTTTCTAAAACACTATGAAGTTACTTCACGCTAGAACAGATGTGGTTGTACTTGATCCCTTGTTCATAAATTAAGTGGAGTGTTTGTCCTATAGACATGATAGAAGGGCTCTTACATGCCTAGGATAATGCTCGGAGAGAAATCGTTGGTATATGTCGACATTATACCTGAAAATGTCGAGGTACGGCTTAAAATAAATTAAAGCAATATTTTTGATACAAACAAAAAAGTTATATGTTGGGATTTGAGCACATTTTCTGCACTTTTGAAGCAAAATGAAAACTTTTTCTTTTATTTCCTATCTAAACTAAGCATGATCTTAGAATATGATAAAAGAAACATTTTAATCGAAGTCCCATACCAACATTTTGAGTTACCTGCCCTTGAATTTGATTTTTTTAGGTAACACTTTTTCATTCCAGCCTCTATATGTTCGTATGATATAGCTTTAGCGAACGTCTTTAATAAAGATTACTCCTTTTCAAAAACAATACGGAAAAGTTTTGTAATTTATATCAACTGATGATATCATAATAGTAAACATCTGTTTATAAATAGCATTTATTTATTTTTTGTAAAAGTTGTATGATTAATGGTGACAAACAAGATAAATATAAAAGTGTCGCCAGTTAGATTTTCATGTTTAAATTTTTTACATTTAAAATAAATCACCTAACGTAAAAACTAATACATTTTAACAAAAATAAAAGTGCATTTGCACGAGATAAAAATGCATATACAGGCCATAAATGTCTAAACATTTTTATTATGAGTTTGTCGTAAATAGTTTTTTTTTCGATTTTTATTCTTGAAAACATTAATGTTGTCTTTAAGTAATCATTTTAATATAATTAATACTATCAAATTTAAAAGACAGCTATGAAGAAGATGGCATACCGATATATACAAATTATTACTGAAGATATTAAGCTGTGGCCACAAAATAAAAAGTGATGCAAATTTCACCTTTATGCCATCGTATATAATCCCATTTTGTCATGTATTATGTACGGAGTACATGTAATCATATCTCGAAAACGAATAAGAGTTTTAGAAACATGTCTAAGTAGGATGTACAACGTGACATTTCTATCCTTTTGACTAATGGATAGGTCTGCAATGGGTATATATCTAAGTACATTAGTATCAAAAATATTGATAAAAAGCATTAGAAATCTATCATTTGGATGCTCTCGTAAAAAGTTGCTTGAAAAAAGTTTTTTGATAAAGTTTTAAGTGAATTAGAATGAACATTTTTATAAAGAATAGTGATATTTTCATGGAACAATTCATTATCTGCTTTATAAATACATGTTATATCAGATCATGTATCTCTCACTTGCTAACACCATCGATATATAATTAGTTCGTGGTTTGTTGTTATGTTAGATGCTTAATACTTTCAACGTAATATTTTTCATTACATTACAGTCCTTTTTATTATAGATTAATTCAATTTAAATTACAATATTCGAAAAGCACCTCCGCAATAACTTTTACTCTTCATTTGTCTAGTCTATTAATAAACAAAATTGCGAAATCATCAAATATGACTATAGGTTTTGTTGATTTCATTGCTGTTCAAGAATTTGAAATGATTGAAAACCGATTGTTATGTAAATATATTCAATACAATTACTAGAAATAGTTTACGATATGTTTGTACTTTAATAAAGCGTCTAATTGAAATGTTGTATAGAATTTTAGATCATGATAAACACATTGAAATGGTTTCTTGACGGAGACCTTGAAGTATCATTCCTGTCATTAGCAGTAATTATACATAAGTATTGTATTGATTTGTGGATCTTCAAAGTTTCATTTAATGATGTAAGCGTTACATGATTGTTTTAGCAATTATCTCAAAGTTAATATGATTACGTATTGACATACTAATAATATGGTCTTCCTTTATTTTATTGCAATAATGCAAGTGACTCGCTAAATCCCCATTTTAATAGTAATTTGGACTCGGTGATGTAAATTTTTGTATTCTACAAATTTTCTATACCAAAAAAGATGCCTCGTACTTCTTATCAGTGTTTTTAAAATGGCTCCAAGGTTATAAAGAAATTCTTTAGGCTCAAACTCAGATCTCAGGTATATTGATGGGTCAGAATCTGTCACAGAATGTAAACTAACCAATAAAAATCTTGAGATTTGTGACAGAACTTAAAGAATAAAAATATAACCTCGAGGCCTGATCTTGATTTTCGGGATTATTTATTTTAATACTTGTAATATTGAAGATTTGATACAGAAAAAATAGAGTAAAAAATGTTTCCTAAAAAAACGCCCAAAACGACAAATTTTTTAAATGTTGAAGGCCCGGTTTGATTGAGCCTATCAATTGACAGTTCTGGCAAGTTCAAGCTGCTATCCACGCCCCGTAACGCCGGCTTAAGCAGAACATAAAAATGGTGAAATATTTTGGAATTTAGAAACATCCGCAGACGTATTCATAAGGTGGTTGTCATGGAACATTA
Source organism: Ruditapes philippinarum (assembly GCF_026571515.1). Lineage (NCBI taxonomy): Eukaryota > Metazoa > Mollusca > Bivalvia > Venerida > Veneridae > Ruditapes > Ruditapes philippinarum. The sequence continues at coordinate 20,189 of NW_026853265.1, forward strand.
AGTGTTAGTGATGTGTTAGGGGTGCTTCACTATCCATTAGCTATGAGGAACAAACTTAGTCATATGAAGACTTTTGTATTGCTATCCAGGGAATTCCTGTTTGCCAACTAATGTATTTCTTAAACCGGCCAGTGCAAAGGAATATTGGATACTTGTAAAAAGTTTCTCTCTACTTTATTTCAATGTTTTTATTTTTTCTAATGCATTTTCCACTTGTTTCTCAAGATCATAAATAAAGTCATTCAAACCGAGTCTGTGACAAAAACTTCAGAGATTGATCAGCAAGCATTGTTAGACAGTTAAGCGCGCTTTATTCATTTTCCTTGATTCGTATATTTCGTTTGTGATAAATTGATCACAACAAATAAAGTCAACTTGCGCAACATAAACTATTTTCATTTGAAAAATTAAATAATTCAAAAGAACCAAATATAGTGACTTAAAAATATCATGATTTTTAAAAAAAAAATCATATGTGATTAATATGCTTTATACTCGATTTAAGCCAGGACGACCCATGAATGTTTTCTGAGAAACATCATTTAAAAAAAACACCATTTTACCTGCGTATATTTTTTACGTAATAGGGTGTTACTTTTTTGAAACAATAATATGAAACGAGAAAAGATCGGCTAGAGCAGGATAAAGTGCTTCGGATTTAGAATTATTAGTGTTACTACATATTGCGTCTCACTTCTAGCACCTTCTCAAGACAAACAGACTGACTATGTTTCTTCCAACGCCATTACCTATGTTTTTACATTGCATGTTTTCAAACGTTCTTATATTAACCACGGCGTGAATTAACATTGAAAAGACATTGTAAAGACTTTCAATAGTGTAAAAATTTTATTTCATGCCTGGATGACAATTTGTAACATTTATGAATAATTATGTTAATTTCTGACGTTTTTATTGCTTAATTGAATTACAATCAACTATTGAACACTTGTTATAAGGTCATACGTGTCAAAATGTATTGAACTATGATTTCATTCAGGTTTCGGTTTAAACTCATTTTTCAATCAATGTAACATTTCATTGTAGTGAATGTCAAGTCGTCTTGATTAAATCGTTGAACAATTAACATAAACATGCATAATATTATAATTAAGTTAAAATCAAATTTAGCAATCAGCAACCAAACTTGAGCTATGTTTTGCGTGGAACTATGTTGCATTGCTTGTGTCTAGGTAATGTACTCTGAATCTCTTCCTGCCATGTTGCTAGAAATCTGTCCAGGTTATTTTTTTATAAAATACAATGAAAATTTTGTGTTGTGATAGAAAAAAAAACAATTGTATATTACAATAATGTTACTACACTTTTAATGTCTTATGTTCACTACGTTTTGTCAAAATATACTTTAAGATTTGTTATCAAAATATTATAAAAGTGTATACTTCAACAATATTGAAATTGTTCTATATATTTTGCTACAAAAATGGGGAAAATGAGTGACTTTTATTATAAACAGATGATATACCATTTAAGATATACCATTTAAAATTACTGTTAAAGTTGTCATTATTTAAGAACGCTTAATTATCAAAGGAAGTGTGTGGGGCATAAAACGTAAAACGCCCCTGTAATTTGTAATATCTTTCATGAATGGATTTGATGAGTAAAGGAGATTAAAACACTTTAACAATGTGGTACAGTGAAAACTAAATGTTAAAGTTTACCAAAACTCAGATCAAGATAACATTAAATATGTATGAAACAAATAAGGTGTCAATGTAATTAAGGCTATTTGGTTTGATAGTATAAAAATTCTGGCGAAAGGAGCGATGTAAACGATATAATTACATTGAAGCTGAAATCACAGACTCGATTTAACTGGAATCTGTTCATAAGAGATCAAGAAAAAGTACTATCAATTAACCCATGCCATGTTGAATATCTTAAGTAAGCTTGTTTATCTTTCAATCTTTTACAAAACTATTTAATCTTTTAGGGAATATTTCAAAACAATTGCTGACTGGATAACTAACAGTGTAACAAGATAGCGAGGAAACCAAACTACTAGATACAACAAGTGGTCTGAAGCCAAATGGGGCTAACTATAATGTATTATAAATCTAGTTAGTTTCTTGTGACATAAGACCACCCTCTGTTTTGAGTCTTTTAAATCTTTCACGCTTCCCATCGTGTTCACCTTGACAACGCATCATTGTTTCTATATATAGGTATTTTAAGATCTTTTAACACGGCATTTGTGATAATTCTTTGTATTGTATTATGTCATCGTTTAGAAAGTTTCGTCGTTCTTCAGCGCAATGCTACCTTCTATAAAATCGTTGTTAATTAATTATCTGTCATAAATTCTTATGTACGACATAATACAAACGAAAATAAAACGTTTGAGTTGTTGCATAATACATTCAATTTAAATGAAGCTAAACATTTTGCCATTTTAGAATTCATTTGTCGGTAATATAACAATGCCGAGATTCATTGCTTTTTTGTCTTTTCTTTGGTTCTCTGTTTTTCTTTATTTATTTGCCTTTTAATGCAGTAATGTCTATTCTACCTTTAAACCTTTGAATTTGTAGCATATTTAAGTATAAGAATACCAAAACTAAGTAAAAAAAAGAAAACAAAAACAAAACAAAAAACAACATTACAACTTTATTTAAGAGCACCGTCAGTCTGACTTGCCGACAGTCATGGCTCTATACTGATGACAATAGAATTTCGTTATTGCTGGCTTTGAAAAAGCTAAGCGGAAGTTGCTTTCTAGAATGGCGAAACACCTCACAGTTTTCGGTTACAAAATCTTTTGGAATATTTAAAACAAAATTATAGCATAAAGATGAAGATGATTTTAGTGAAATACATCAAATAATCATACAACTGAATCACTGAGTCAGTATTTTTGGAATTGGATAACTTGCATCAATTCTTCTATCAATTATACTAGTTTTGCATTTCCAATACATTGTTTAATGCAATATAAACAAATTGTTTTTGTTAGCGTAGTTTAAACAAAAACATAAGGAAAATTCTAGAAGCTATAACATACTTTTTTTGTTTTATATTTACAATGTACATATTTTTCATATAAAGTGATTATGGGGAAAAATTGTTTTGACTATCTCGATTTGGATGCTTTTTATTTCAACCATATTCTGTAACATGTTTGACTGTTTTACCCTTACTTTTATCATTAAAATTCAGAAAAGGGTAGATCCTTTGAGGTAAATGAACACAAAACATAAATAGTAGAAAATTGCCGATTCAGTTTTATTGAGTCTATTTATAAGAGATAAATGGAAAGTGCAATATCTCATGCGCCCTCCAGCACCGGCTTAAGCGGTTGAGCGGTTTTCAATCCTCAACGCGGTTTTCAATCCACAACGTATAAGTAAAAGTAATCGAATCAATAATCCCGAAGGACCCAGAAAATATAGCGACATTGAGATGAAGTCTTTTTGATTGAAATTGCTAATCACCTTCCATCTTTGTTCTTGTTCTGATTAACGCCTGCTGGTGGTTTTGTTTTGTTTAATCTACATATTGATTCTCTGAAATCATATATTTATTTGAAAAAAAATAATTAGACATTCACTGATATAGATTTTTTTAATTGTCTTTTTGTGTATCTCAGTGCAAGATAAATCTGTAAAGATTTTACAAAAAAAAATGTTTTTCTAATAACTTTATCTTTTTAGTCATTTGTGTTTTCAGTCATGATTCTTTTCGAATAGCGAATGAAATAATTATTATAGTATTGAAATATTTAAGTGTGAAGTATAAAATGAATGTTGCACTGAATGTTTTCTTACCATTGGTTATTGAAGACATCATATAAACAAGCTATAACATTATTCTTACCCTTTCTGTCTGTTCTGTCATTATGATGGAGGACATACAATGTTACTGTCACATTTTTTTTAACTAATTAATGTTGTTGAATCAATTGCAGTCTGAGGTATGTCAAATGTTATCATATATTAGCTATGTGATGAATTAATCGTTCAAAACCATATTGATTATCTTCTACTCGTCACTCATTCTAACGTTCTCTGTTGTTGATGGGGATATTCCATATGAAATAATTAAATCAAATTTGTAATTATTAACGCAATACAACATGTCACAATCTTTGTATACTGTAAATACTTTAAATCGGAATGTATTGTTATAAAATGAGACGTTTTGCATGCGTAATTTTACATAAATTTATTAATGATATTAGAATGAATACCTAAAGAAAAGTATAAACAACTACTTTGATTGAAGACGATTATGAATAATTGTTATAGAATACAGTTGGTACATATATATTGTTTGCCTTTTCAGTTTATGTTCATTCTCTTTCACATTGTTTGGTTACGTTTTGTTTCTTTTATGTTACGTTACCTGGCGTCGTTTTGTTTTCTTTATTTGGACTCAATGTACTAATTTTGTTTTGAACACTTACTTGGTGACGTTTCGTGTTTATATTGTTCTCCATACATACCACAATCTGTTTAACAAGCTAAATTTCCTATAAATGATGTTTTGATATTATGACTGACAATTGATGTTTTTGTTTTTTTGTTACGAAGAATGTATTTTGAAACGGAGAAATATTTAATATCGTAGTTATCAGCGGATTGGACATTTTAGAATTTGAAATCATGATAAAAATGTCTTGTAAATCACTGGGTAGCATTAACTTAGAAAGTAAGTAACTAAATCGTAATTTTCTGTGGACATTTCGACACATTACCGTTTAGTGGTGTTCTTATTTAACAACTTTACAAATGATAGTTTACTACATTTAATTAGAGTTGGTGATAAAATAAAAATGTGACAATCATGACAGCGAGACATTACCTCTCACTTTACATGCTATAAAATATGGGAAATAATTTATCATTTTGTGAAAATATTTATTGTTATGCTCCTGACAAATAGGTTGAGGGAGAGTTTATCCCTTTATCTCTTAATATTTAACCTTCAACAATTATTAGTCTTTGCTATCAGCAAAGAGCCAGACCAGTCTGCACGCTTAAAAAGTCTGGCCAGGGTTCTATATTGTTGGTAGCTTTATTTGTGTATTTTAATTTTGTAACACATCCCTTAAAATTGAAATGGACTGTTCTATATTTAAAGATTGACAATAACATTACACAAATGCATAAGGTAAAGGCTTAAAAATCGGCACAGTACTTATTTTTGGCCTTTTTTCCGATCAAGACGCTAGCTCTATGGCATAAAACAAAACGAACTAGAAGTAAACAAAAATACAGAAATGACATATGCTCATTCTTAATGTATATCAAGTAGAAAATATTGACTTCTGACCAATATTTCAAAATGTGACATGACATTCAACGCCTGTATCCATGAGATATTACTACATATTAAGATCTGGTGATTGAAAGGGGTTGTGATTTATTGAAAATTGAGTAAAAATGAATGGTGATCAATTAGAAAGGATTATTTGGAATAAATTATTCGTAATAAATTCCAAATTTATTCCTATTTACGTCGGCATTCGTGTTATTTAGCTCTTATAAATATCATTAAATGTCATAATTTCATTTATGATTTTCAGTTTAATTGCAAGTCGTCACTCTATATGAAATAAAGTATAATTCATTTCCTTTATTTAATCACATTTCATCTGATTTGTTTGTCATTTGATAAGTTTAAGTACACTTGACACTGCAGAAAAATGCAAACATTGTCTAGATAGCTAAATACTTAACAATGAATTCAGTTCTTATCATAAGTCTCACGTTTAAATATGGGATTTTCTGAAGAAGTAGCGCGAACGGTAGCGTGCATTTACCACTGTAGTCCATCAAAATGCAGAATAAAACCGAGCCTGCAATATTTTTAATTTTAATCGTGTTCGTTATTCATTGAGGTTTCTATTTTCGCTATTGGTTTGGGAACAAACAAAGATAAACATTTTTAAGATTAAACAATTGAAGATTCGGGTGACATTTAGAAGTGTATACTTATGTTGATATTCAATTCATAGAAATTATACAGGCGCACCTTCTCCGACAATAAAACAAACAACAGGAACAAAATACCATTGTGTTAAAGCAAGAAGCATGCAATATGAAATTTAAAGACTAAAACAATTATGTCCGGTTGCTTAAGAACCAATAAAATAACGATAACATTCACTTAAATGAATGCAGTTTATGTTTTCGAGATTTTTTTTTTACTTAAACGGATATAAGATAAATGTTTAGCATATGCTAGTTTAAATGCTCTTTTTGATGTATTTAATTAAATTTGATGTCATTAAACCGGGAAAAAATATTTAAATTTCAAATTGACAAAAATTTAAACTCACACCTGAAAAGAATGAGATATTTTAGTTATAAAGAAAATTAAACGTTTGAGGTTATTTCATTGATAAAAATCTTAACCTTAAACCTTAATAAATGAAAATGATTTTACTTATAAATTTTAGGAAATTATAATTTAAGGTTATTTCTCCAATAAAATATCAGGACTTAAAACATGAAAATTAGCAGAGATTTTCGGTTAAGTGTTGTTGTTTTTTTCTTTCAAAGAAATGATACTACGGGGTCCTTTTAAAATTTTAAACCTAAAATAAATATATAACATTCTCTGGAAATGAAACATTCCAATAACGGGCCAATTATTGCTTTATTAAAAAACGAAGTTCAAAAGTGGAATTAAAATAGTAGTTAATTCAAGTAGTTTTAATTTGATGTGTTTAACGTCCCATTTTTATACATTTTCTTTTTTGAGTCTACAGCATACTAATTCACTGTTGTTTTTTTTCTGTTTCTTTGGGATCAGTGATATCGATGAAGGTTGAATATTGCTTCAGCCGGTGCTAGGGGGCATGAGAGATGATGTAAAATGTGAAGTTTTTAAATGTATGATGAGAAGTTATGTATAATATTAGGTAATCAAGTTCATGTATAATATAAGTTAATAAAAGTCTTTAAAAATACAGTAAGCAGCAATAAATTGTATGTGTAATCAAGTGTCTGTAAATTTGCATGACACCTAAAGTGACAATACTTGTCGATTTTCGTGACCTCCATATTATGTCACGAAATGTTACGATACATGCCCACTTTGCATGAACGTACACCTTAACTGAGTGTATTCTCATCTCCTAACGATGATAAATGTCAATACAGATTTAACAATTTTAAAATAATTTGATTAGTTCATGTCTGTAGGGTATTTTAACAATGTGATTTACATTTATATATCATTGGAATTGCATAAATAATTAATCAGAAATTACTTTAATGTGTCTAATAAAGATGCCACAGAAACGTTACGTAATTATAATGAAAGCAAACTAAATTTGTATCTGGAAAATCAAACGTTAAATTTACATGCATGTATTCCCAAAAGTATATGTGATATTTTTAATTTGTAAAACAATTAAAAATGATAAAATAGACATTCTCCGTTTTTCCATACTTTAAGCTGTTGGATTAAACGCATCAAACCCAAGCTGCAGATACCGACTTCCAAGTAAAATTACGCATTGCCAAAAAATTGTGGTCTTTTCTTGCCAGTAAATATGGGATGTCGACACATAACCTCAACATTGTCGGTGTAATTCAAAACGGTGTAATTTAAAACAAAAATCAGACATACTTTCTAAACGATAGCTTCCTGACGAGTGTTTAATAGCATTACAATTTAGAAATTTTTATTAACGTTACATATGAAGTTGTTTCTGATGTTTAACATTCAGTTGTAGGGATTGAAAAAAAAACTTACAAAAGGTTTCCAGCCAATTGTAAGTTGTTGAACACAAAATTAAGCTTTGTTTGCGAAAAAACCAACCAATAAGTAGTACAATGTAGCAGTCTATAACTCATTTGAATGTGAAGACAGATAATTAATTAATTGTGGATTCTATGCATCTCTTAGCTGCAGCAGGTGAGGTGGTACTGACCCTCTGGTATTGCTTAAAGTTTGTAACACAACCGAGGTAAGCCAAAATCATATCTCTTGTTTTGGCGCCATATGACCTGAATTGTGTTGGTGCGCCGTAAAAATCAAACAAATTTAAATAATAATCAGAGTAATCATCATATGATTTATAATGAAGAATTATAACTTGAATTGATTTAACATTCATTTATATGTTGCGTGCATAATAAACTCTATGATAAAGTAAAAGATATATCTGATTACAAAATACCAATAATGTCAAATTATGCTATATACATTGTAGAATATATTGTCAGTATGGGGAAACCAAATTATTTACTAGTTCATTTACACTATTATATCAGACATTCCGGAAGGCCCAATTACCAACGAATTGATGTTGAATCATTATATATCAATTACTAGACATAAATATCCTTTCAGTAGAAATAAACGACTTCCACGATTCGCAATAAAAAATGAGGTCATGGCAGTATTATAGTAGGCATTAGGTGAGCGTTGTTGTTAAAAATAAATCAAATAAAATGTATTATAGCTTACATCACTTGTTTTTTTCTTTGTATGTTGGATTTTACGTCACACCAGTAAATAAAGGTGATATGCCGCCTTTCTACTACTGGTGGAATACATCAGGGACACCCCTCAGTGTATCATTTAAGGCACAAACGACCCCCTGGGTAGCACCACCGATAGGGTAATTATCCAAAGTTCCTGTGGGCGTACATGGCGGAGTGACCGTTTGGTTAAAATCACTTGCCTCTTTCCTCGTTCAGTTCATTTGACAGTTCTTCAACGGGTTTTCAAACAAAAAAACATTGTGAACATTGTTTATAAACTTTTAAACATACTCTATATTTGAACTAGGTAAATCTTATTCCCATTAGTATTGCTTTGAACTAAGCTTAAATTGCCTTGGTATTGTTTAATGCTGTTTCTATGGTATTGCTTTGGTATAGTGTAATCTTCATTGATTTAATAATCATTAAAACTATTGTAATGTTGTTTCAGTTACTATACCTTCCGTATATGCAATATACTAATTCCGTAATTGCAATATCACTATCAATAGAGAAATGCCATATTGTTTGATTTTAATCTGTTTATGTCATATTTCTTACGAGACGACATTTTTATATTTAAAATTGAGTGTCCTATTGATCAGGTGTAAATATAGTGTTATAATTATCTTACGATTATGAAAGATGTGCAATATTCATGTTTAAGGTGTAAACCGTTTTGCTTCAAATGTTTATCCATACATGTCCAAATACATTGCATACTTATATTGTTTGTGTTTTATCATTGATCATTCATTAGTCCATCGTATCCCATTAAAGTTATCATCTTTTACAATAGATACCAATAGACACCAAACAGATTAGCATTGAGGCGCAGCATAGCAAATTCTTTTGCACATCTTTTGCAAAAAAATCCTTTCTACCTGTAGTAAAACCATTTCCTTTATTACTCTGATAAAATCATATCTTTTGCACATCTTTTTTTCTGGTAAAAATATTTCACTATTTCTTTTTTAAAACATCCCCCCTTGTAAATCATGTCATTTCTACATCTTCTTAAACATTTCATTTTCTAATCTTTATATTATTTATCTACCTTTGTTGAAACTTTTCTTTCTAGCTCTTCAAAAGATTTTATTTCTATCTCTGGACCCTTTACAATGAATTGATCTTTGTTATAAGATGTTAAACATGTACCACACTACAGATTCGATAATTGAAACTGCGAATTACATTACTATTGTGTTCATAACTGAAGAAAGCATTTTCATACAGATTCGAATCGAAGTTTATCGTTACAAATGAGCATATCTGTAGAAGTTTCAACACAAATATATGACAAAGAAAAGGTCAGATCTCCCTAGTGATTATATTTATAGCAAGTGCCGAGATATTAGAGATGAATATGGCAATAATTACGTATACATATCAAATATTACATGTTGTCAACGTTAAACTAGTCAATACAAATTGTACTAATTTGTTACTAGATGTTGAAATGAAATTCAAAATCATAAATGTTAATGTTTTGCAGATTTATTCTTTTTGCTATTAAATGTGGTCGATCAATAGTTACTACTGAAGTTTTCTACCTGTTATATATGATAGAGATGAAATAGCAAAAATAATGATAGGATATTTCTACTAATAATCTATACTTTGAGAAACGAAGTGTAAGCAAAATGAATGCAATTGGAGACTATTCCTCATTTTACAATAATAACATGGGAAAATACGCTTAAACATGAGATTATGATTGGAATATTATACCGTGTACAAGGAAAATTTTATCTTAGATATGTTTAAGTCTTATCTTTATTATAAATGCGTAATTGTTTTACTAGAACATTGTTATAACTTTTGTTCTGTTTCTTAATACAATCAACCGCCTCCGTGGTCGAGGGGTTAGAGTCGATGACTTCTAATCCAGTTACCTCTCTGGCGTGGGTTCGATTCCCGGGGATGCTTTGGTGGTTTAGCACGGAGGAAGGTAGTCTAGTACTGGTGTAACTCTCCAGGAAACTACCCGCCTATATGACTGAAATACTGTTGGGAAAAGGCGTAAAATGAAACAAACAAACAAACAATCTTAATAAAATCGAAAAAAAGTGTTAGATGCAGCCTTTCTCTCATCACATTATCACTAAAATCTCTTCCTTTCTTTTATCTACATTTATTATATAATTTCAGAATATATTGGATTTTTACAGAGAGACAGACTATATCTTTCACTGCCACGTTATCTGGCTAACAGACTTTATGATGAACCTGGAAGACTATATTCAATATAAAGCAGCGCTTTCACTTTGGAGATATGTTCCACCTTTCCTCATAGTATTTGGAATAACTGGCAATGTTTTAACTATCATAATATTACTACAAAAACATCTGAGGAATTCAGCAACTTCGACGTTTCTTGTAACTTTGGCTATATCAGATATTCTTGCTCTTATCACAGGTTTAGTTCGACAATGGGTTAAATACACGTTTAAAGTTGATATTAGAGAAGATCTGACGGTAACTGGATGTAGGATACATTGGTTTGTAGTTTATGTCGTCACACAATTTTCTTCATGGATGCTTATTTGTGTTACACTTGAACGAATTATAAGCACTTTTTTGCCGCATACTCGCCGCGTGTTCTGCAAACAAAGAAATGCATCCATTGCTGTTGCCGCTATATTTCTGACCCTCTGCCTTTTAAATAGTCACTACCTTTTCGGGTATGGTGATAAATACAATGGAAACCACACAATCATTGAGAGGTGCGTTCCAATGGAAGATAATTACACGCATTTCATCAGTTATTCATGGACTTGGATTGACTTGTGTGTCTTTTACCTCATCCCAATGTTGTTTCTTCTAATTGGTAATATGATGATTATATTTAAAGTATTGGATAGTCACCGTCGAAGTCGTCGTGCTGTCGTTCCATCAACAAATGTTCCATCAACCACTGCAACACAACGAAACAAAACCTCCAGTTTGACTGTTTTACTTATGCTCGTTAGTGCATTGTTTATTATTTGCATTACACCAATTGTTGTTTATCCTATTGGAGAACCATATTGGATACAGGGTGCATCTGAACAACGACTGGCTACAATGTTTCTCAGTAATGCTCTTGCAAATTTGTTGATGTACTCCAATCACTCAGTCAATTTTGTGCTTTATTTTCTGAGTGGTTCGAAATTTCGGAGCGAGGTTCGCAAAGTTATATCTTGTAAAAGAAGACAGGTACAAGTGGCACCTCATCAAGGTACACTGACAAGATCAGTTAGTAGGGTAGTTTCATAACGAAATCTTTTAACAATCAGTCAACTGTTTATTTATAACTATCATGGATATTTATTGTTTTCCATATTTCAAAAACTGGTTTTCCTTTAAAAGATATTCAAGATAAGTTTGGTTCTTTTCAATCCTGATTCTTTACTGTCAAGGTACAGAAATTCACCAAAAAAAGGCATGACTTAAGCATTCCTTTTGACCATTAAGAACAAATTATGCAATGTTACTAGCTTATATTTATTCATTAGAACAAAACATTCGTATCTGGTTGGTGATTATAAATATTATATTCTTTATGATGCAAATTTATTAAAAACTTATATAGACAATACAACGAACTTCAAGTGTAAGCAATGAAACTTTTGACAAGAGAAAATGATGAAATTTATTAGAATGTTCATAGATAACTTCCCTGTTTTATCAAATTACTTGTCGTTTGCAGTTTTCATTACAATTTGTAATTTATTTACATTCAAATCGTTATGTGTTTTATTTGTTGTTTTAAAATGGATTGTGCATTCCGTCTTATGTAAATGAACGTTTGATACACTGTTATATTTCATCATATTCATATTAAAGTAATTTTTGAACACATTATTTATTACGTTATCTAGACAAATAATATATCTTAATTGTTTGATACTGTGGGAAATTGTGTATTAATATCTCTGACGGTTTGTTGGATAAATATATTGAATTCCAATACGTTAACATACTGTTATATGTATGATACATCCATTGAAACAACGAATGTATAATAATCTAAAAAAAGGATTGACATATTTAGAGATAACCATGAAAAAAGAATCTTCATGAAAGCTTTAATGATACATTTATGGACTTTTCTTGGGCACATACTAACCGAATAGTTAATTTATACAGGATCGAGCGTCAATCTTAAATTTTTTGAGAGGTCTGATAATAAATGAATGCGGTTTCTAGATGTCGTTGAAATACAACACATATCAAAGTTTTTTTATTGGCTACATGTTAAAATGTTTGTGTTCAAGTTATAAAAATGATTTTTTTTCATAAATATTGCCAAAAGACAAATATTAGCTTAAGTTCGAATGTTTATCTCATATGTCACATAAAAGTATGATTATTATTTCATAAACAATAAAAATAGAGTTAAAGCCATTTTCAGTCATGTCATACCTTAACATATATCTAAACAGTCCTTTCCCCTCGCTTCTTTGTCAATGTATATGCTAAGTTTAAACTACATCAATTGTGTCTTACTTTTTAATTTTAAATTCATCGATAATGGTATATGGATATGGATTTTTCATTGATGTAATTTTTCGTCTCCATGTATAATAACAGGTAAAACAATTTAGAATGATCACGAACATGCAAACCAATGAATGGGCACAAACAAACAATTTGCTCTCTAACTTCTTTCTCTAACACCCTAACCTTGCCCCTTTAATCCCCGTATCATGTTTGACTTTTTATCACTTCTGTTATTAAATGGGTTATTGTAACAGTTATTGACAACCTCCTCTTTTCCATTCTCCGCCACTGTGCCTTATTCAAAAAACTTTTCAATTCGAAGTATCCGGAATCATCCGTCCTTCTGTAAAATGCTTCTATAAGCCAAACAAATGAATAGCGTGATAACATATTTTATATGTAAATTCAAGTGGAAAATGTTTGTCAATGAAGGTTGAAAATGTTTGATATGTTGACATTTATGCATTTACATCACAAAGACAGCACTATTTCTATTTAAGTAAACGCATTCATATGAATATCAAATGTTTGTCATTTATTATCAGCTAAAGGTCTTGGTCGAAAGTCTTGTTAGAACATTACAATATAATCAGTTGATAAGTAATTAAAAGTGTTGCCCATACATATCCCATTTTATGAAAAATTGGGCCATTCCTCCTTATAAGCGTTAGAATTTATTTTATCATTTCAGTAATATTATTTATATGTTTGTAATTAAACACAAGAAAAATCTGTATATAATAATATGTTAATGACATCATTTTGCATGATAAATGATTCATTTATATCACATGTTTTATTGTTTTATAGTATTTAATAGTTAAGACACTCGGATATGAGAACATGGCTTGTATGTCGAGCAGGCATGTGGTGTATTGATAGCTTTGTGTTGTAAAGGATGTACGGGTTTTGAATCCGACGCACAACGGCCAAAAGACTACCATAAGCTTGTTCTTCTCAGACATAAATTTGTGCTATTTTATATCAGAATTAATGTTGATATTCCATTATGTACTTCAATGCTATGCCATGACGTCAATTAAGCTGGAGAAAGATTTGCAAAGAGTAACGGAACCTCAAAATAACATTTTGTAACAACACTAATATAAAACAACACTATATTTGTATGACGTAACATTTCCTTTTTTGTCATATTCAGTGAAGCCTAGTTATATTTTGACCATCTTTAATTTCTGTTAATGAACTACATGTTTTTTTTTCTCGACAACTATTTCACAGGAAATAAGGACTTTTGAGTGACTCATAAATTGCTAAATGAATTGTAAAGTATCTACTTATCATCATGGAAGGCAAAACATATTTTTATGTCTTAGTTTCATAATAACAGATTTTAATTCGTATGGAACGGCATTCTTTGTTCCAAAAATTTCCCAAAGGGTTTGTCTTAATTAAGCAGAGTAGATTTTATTCTCTAACTTTTACCTTTCTAATTAGTTTGTTATCAAAGCTTTAAAGTTGTAAATTTTTTCTACATTTTTATCAGTTCAATTAGTTATTTTAGATATGTTAATAACTTTGCCATGACACATGCATGAACTATAAAACTGACATAGCCTATGATATATCCGAATATATAAAGAAAATCAAATAAATGTGAATTTGAAACCTGTTCATGATCGTGTATAAGGACTTCGACAATTTGCCTGGCACAATTTTCGTGTAAAGATGTAAAGCACAACAAATGAAAATATGTCGGTCAGTCTCCATTTTGTTGTTGTTTTGTTTGTGTGTGTGTGTGTTTTTGTTTTTTTTAATTTGTTGATGTTGTAATGACCGTTTCCTGGCAAGAAGATAACTATCTTTGTTTTATAGCTTCACAAATAGTGGTCGCATAATATTGTCATTTAGATGTTAAAATTCATTAAATACATTGACATCAACTGATGAGACGGTATATTTTCTTACGATTTTTTTTTTTTTGGGGGGGGGGTGTTTATTTTTACTTGTCAAAAAGCATATAATACAATATGGCATTTTATAATTAATTACTCGTGATTATGTGATGTTGAAGATAAATGATTTATATCTCGCATTTTCTTGATCTACAAGAGCCATACCAAGTGTATGTTGCATATACGACAACATTTACTTTATCAAAATATCTTTTGAACGAAGGTATTCATGTATTTTTGCTAAATGAAAAATCTTGCGAATGAATATAATAATCAGAGAAAAACACCGCATGAACCTCTTTAAATATAATTAATTGATTTGATGGCGTGTGTCATTCAACACTTGTTAATATGTTGCGTGCAGAATAAACTCTCAGTGAAAGCTATTCTGTCATATAAATTGACCTAAAATGTAATGTTTATATCATAATGGGTGTACTTGGGAAATAATTAGAGAATCTATACAAAGAAAAAAAACAATAATGTTCAATTTTAATATATTTTTGTTCAAAGCCTTTACTTTTTCATTTACATTATGTGTATAAGAGGGAACTGTATGTTTGCATGATCTGGAAAAGTCTAATTACCAAAGGAATAATGTCACATCATTATAAATCAATTATTCTGTCAGTAAAGGAGTTAAAATACTAAACACAATTTGAGGGTATCACTGACTTTTTTGTTCATATCAAGTGACCATACATGCTAAACGTTGCGTTATTCACAAAACATATATCTACCCATTCCATTACTTAGCAAATATAACTGTTTTAAACAGTTAATAACCTGTAAATGAGAACACGGCTTGTATGTCGAGCAGGCATGTGCTGTAATAAAAGCGTTTGGCAGTAAAGGATGAAGGGGTTGACACATAACTTCCAATGGCAACCAAATATAAGCTCGCCCTTCTCTGACGTAACTTAGAGTTATCTTATGCTAATATTACGGTATGTGCTTTAATGCTATACCATGATTTAATTTCCTTGCAAAATGTCACAACTACAAAATAACAACACTATTATATAACAACATTATTTTTGTATAAAGTAACATTTCCTTTTTTGAAAAATTCTATGAAGCCTGAAATTTATCATCCTTAAATTACTTTAAAGAATCCTTTTTCTCGACAATTACGTCACAGGAAATAGGGATTTCAAGTGACTGATAAATTGCTTAATGAATGGTAAACTATCTTTTTAATATATATTTTTATATCTTTATTTCATAATAACAGATTGCATTTATATGAAATGGCGTTCTTTGTTTGTTCCATTAATTTCCCATAAGGTTTGTCTTAATTATGTAGAGTCATTTTAATTCTCTGACTGATACCTGCCTAATTAGTTTGTTATCAAAGTTTTAAAGTTCTTATTTTTTCTACATTTCTATCTGGGAAGTTGTAGCAGTTTAACTTGTTATTCAAGATATGCTGATTACTTTACCATGACACATACATAAACTATAAATTTTACTTAGCCTATGATATATAAAAATTTTGGTCTGGACAAATAAAGAAATCAAACGAAAATTTGAAACATGTTCGTGTACGAGTATGAGGACTTCGACAATTTGCCTTGCACCATTTTGGTAAAAAAACACAACAACAAAAATATGTCGGTCAGTCTCTGTTTTTTTATATTTCATACTGTGGGATGAAAAAAGAATCAGCAAAACAAAAGTTAAACTAAGAAATTTAACGTACGTACTCTTTTATTTATACGTTATCGAACATTTGTGGTCTTTCTTGACTAGTAAAATTGGAGTGTCGACACATACCCTAAATATTGTCGTTGTTAGTTAAAACTGCTAAAACAAACATATTTTAAGATGTGTTAATATAATAACCGTTTCCTGACTGGTAGATAACTATCTTTGTGTAATAGCTTTACAAATAGTGGTCGCATAATATTGTCATTTAGGAGATGTTTATATTACATTAAATACATTGAAATAAACTGATGAGATGGTATATTTTCCGAGTATTTCTCGACAAATAAAAGTTTTTAAACATAATATCAACATGTAATGTTGTTTTGTGTTCGATTTTGTGTTTGCTTTGTTTTGTTGGTTTTTTGTGTGTTTTGTGCGTTTTGTTTTATATTCTCCAAAAGCAAACTATGACATTTTATAATTGATTACTCGTGATTATGTGATGGCAAAGATATATGATTTTTAACCTTGCCTTTTCTTGACCTATACGAGTCATACCTAAGTATGTGTTGTACATACGACAATAGTTACTGTACAAAATATCTTTTGAACCAACGTATTCACGCATTTTTGCTTCATGAATATAATAATCAGAGAAAAACATCACATGATTAATACTGAACTAATCTAATTAATTGATTTAATGGCGAGTTCCATTTATCACTTGTTAATATATTGCGTGCAGAATGAACTTTATGATCAGTTGGAATAAGGTTTGATTACTGTTCTATCATATAAAATGACCTAAAATGTAATGTTTATATCGTCAATGAAAGAATATGGGTGTTGCTTTTGAAATAATTAGGGAATCTATACAAAGAAAAACAATAATGTTCAAATAAGGTTGTAGATGTCGTTGAAATACAAAAACAAAACCCACGCACATACGTGCGCACACAAACACACACACAAATCTTTATTGGCTACATGTTAAAACGGTTATTTTAAACATAAAACGATTTTATTTTTTTCTAAGATATTGTTATATGTGATACTTATCTACAATTACTTGTATTACCTTCAGTGAGTGTGATTATTCCATAATATGTCACATGAAAATACAACTGTTTATTAATTTAAATATAAAACTAGTTACAGCCACGTCATACCTAAATTGATTTTATATTGGAAGCAATATCTTCCGCTCTTTGGCTCTTTAAAAGTTTAGACTACGTACATTGTGTCCTTCTTTTGAATTCCTTATTTACTTTCCACATTTCTCATTGTGTGACCCCTTCACCAATCTGTTTCACTAACACCCCACCAATGTCCCTTTAATTCCCGTATCACCCTTTTGATTTTGCACCAATTCTGTTATCAATTAGTTTATTGTAACAGTAATTGGTATGTTCCTCTCCTCCTTTCTCCGCCTTGGTGTTGCCTCCTAGTGTTGGTTCGGTGTCTTCTGTGTGCCATCCAAAAGTGATTGGCTTGTTTTTTGGGCTACATTCTGTGATCTTTTTTTATATTGTCACGACTGAAAATTAAAAGTTTATTTAAAAAATCTTTCATATTCTTAGTTATCTTAAACAATCGTTCATCTGAAAGAATATTTGTGTGAGCCAAAGAAATTAGTTGCATGATAACATATTTTATATGTTAATTCAGTTGGAAAGTGTTTGTCAATGAAGGTTGTACATGTTTGATATGCTGACATTCATGGCGAATATAAGTATAAAATGCATTTACATAAAATTACAAAGACAGCACTCTTTAGCTTTCTATTTAAGTTAACGCGTTCATATAAATATTAAATGTTTGTCATTTATTATCCGTTTAAGGTCTTGTTAGAACATAACAATAAGATCAGTTTATAAGTAATAAAATGTACTAACCATACCGATTGCATTTTACGCAAAAAAAGAAATTAAAGAAAAATAATATAAAAAAATTGAGGCATTATATTTTGTGAGCGGTAGAATTCTATCATTCACTGATATAATTAATACATGTATGTTTGTTCTTAAACACAACACAAGTACAACCTGTTTATAAATTTATAATGTCACGCAATTACAAAATATAAACACTATTATATAACAACAATATTTTATATGAAGTAACTTTTCCTTTTTTTTCGTCAAATTCAGTGAGCCTGGTTATCTTTTGTATCATTCATTAAAATATGTTACTGAATTATTTTTTTCTCGACAATTACTTCACAGGAAATAAGGACATATCAGTAACTAATGAAATGTTTAATGATTGTAAAGTATCTTTTTAACCATTATGATAGGTGGAATATATTTGAATCAAGAAGAACAGTGCTCTCTGTCTTAGTTTCATAATAACAGATTCATTCCATAAAGAAATGGTATATATTTGTTCGAATAATTTCCCTTAGGGTTTGTTTTAATGAAGTTGTTTGATTTTTCTTACTTCTTTGTCGCTAATAAGTTGCTTCAAACTTTATTCTTCATTAAAATGTATTTATCAGGGGAAACTGTAGCAGTTCAATTTGCTATATTAGATATACTGATAACTTTACCATGATACATACACGAACGATAAAATTGACTTGACGAATTATATATAAATATTTTGGCGCAACATTAAAAAAGAATCAAATATTAATTTAAAGAATGTTCATGAATACATACTTCTACTATTTGCTTGGCATATTTTCGTGTGAAACGCAACAAATGAAAATATATATATGTCGGTCTTTCTCCTTTTTTATATATAGAATATTGTGGGGAGAAAAAAGACAGCAATTTCACAAAGAATTTTCAGGTAAACAAAGAACTTTACTGCGTATCAAGTATACACTCTTCCTTAAATATATACTCTTTCTTTCTTACCAGTAAATAATGGAATGTCTACACATAGCCTCTCAAAACAAACGTATTATTAAGCTTTAATTAAATGATGATGGTGGATAACCATCTTTGTCAAATAGCATCACAAATAGAGGTCGCATAATATTGTCATTTAGAAGATTTTAACGTTACATTAAAAGCTGTTTATGTGAAATAAAGCTCAATTGTTTAGACTGGAATAAAAACTGATGAAACTCCATACTTCCAAGGATTTCCCGCCAATTGAAAGTTGTTTAACACAATATCAAGTTAGGTTCGACTAAAAGCAAATAATACAATATAGCAGCCTATAACTTATCATCTCCTGATCACATGACTGTGAAGATAGATAGTTAATTGATATCTTGCCTTTTCTTGATTAATAAGATTCATATCCAAGGATATGTTGCATATAACAGCTGAACTAGCTTAAACATGTATTTTGTTCTAAATGAAAAACCTGGCACATTAATAAAAAAAAATGAGAAAAAAATTCGCACGAACTATACTAGAGTATATTAAATCTTATCAATTTGTTTGACAGCGAGTTTCAATGAATACTTAATAATATGTTGCATGCAGAATAAACTCTATGATCAGAAGTAAAAATGTTTGATTACTGTTAAATCACAGAAATTGACCTCACATGTAATTTTTATATCGTTAATGAACAAATAATAGGTGTTGCTTTGGAAAAAGAGAATCTATACAAAATTGTTCAGTTAAGCTACTATATTTTGCTCAAGGTTGTTACTAGTTCATCGGAAAGAGACAATACCTTTATATAAGTAAGTTATGTGCTCAATGTGAATAGGCAGATCTATGTGGATATTGTTGATAATGATGATAATATCGTTGAAACGAAATATTCGCTGAAACGAAATTGTCATCACACAATACAGTAATTAATTAACAGGTTCAAGATTTTTTTCCAGGTCACATTTATAACTGAGATTGGTTTATATCAGGTTATACATATATAAAACCTGATATAAACCAATCTCAGTTATATATATATACAAATGTACATGAATATATATATTCAAAGATGCTTCCTATTATTTTAGATGTTGTTTCAATAACTAGATCGTAATGGTTGTATAGATAATATAATACATAATAAAATAAACATGTAAGAATGAAATCACTTGTAAAAATGCAAATAACTTTCTCAATTTCCAAATGTCGTAAAAATGAATATACATTGATATAAGCAAATTTGACAAAAGGGCGTATTTTCAATGTTAATATACCTTGAAACCATGTTATCTCTTGGTGTAAGTTTTATTTTCTAAAGATAATAAACGTTAGACAGATTGAACAGTTTTAAGACAATTTGGAAAGGTAATGTCTGCATGGTATATTAACAATGTTGTTTACGTTATATATCATTGAAATTGCATAAAGAATTGATCACGAATTACTGTAATTTGTTTTATATAAATGTTGCAGAAGTGTTATGTAGTAACCATGTTACCATAACCATGTAACTACAGTAACTTTGAAAGCAATAATGATCTTCGGGTCACATTTCATTTAGAAAAATCAGTCTTTAGTATAGACTATACATGCATGTGTCGCTAAAGGTATCTGTCACTTCAACTTCTTTAACAATAAGAAGTTAATGTTAATCACCATTCTATTGTACCATATTTAGATTGTGTGATTTAAAATGCAAAGCAAAAGTTGCAGTTAAACTATGAAATTTACCTTCTGTACACATTGTTAAAATTGTGGTCTTCCTTTAACAGTACAAATTGGACTGTCCTCACAAATAGCCTTAAAATTTTCATTGTAACTTAATAAACAAAATAATAAAAATCAAACACATCTTTTAAGCTCTTGTGATATTAAAGTTGCGTTTCCTGACAAGAAGTTAAAAGCACCACAGATAGTGGTCGCATAATAATGCAGCAATATAGGATATTTTAACGTTGTTCCTTAAAAAAAACCGATCATTTGTAGAAATTACAATAAAACTTATAGGACTCCATATTTTCTAACGATTTCCCGCCAAATGAAAGTTATTTGACACAATATCATTTTTTGTTTGTCAAAAAATCAAATAATAAAACACGGCACGTGGTTATGTGACTGTGAAGGGTGATGTTTTAAGTTCCGCCGTTCGTTTGTCTTTAAGAGACAAACCTTTGAAAATCTGAACAAGGGAAGTGTTCCATATATAATAACATTCGTATCTATTGAACCGATGCATTCAAGTATTTTATGCACAATAAAAGCCTGAGGGTATGAATACTATAATATCTCTTGCGTATGAATACAATAATCAAAATAAAACAACTCGGGAATAATACTGAAGTAGTGAACAAAAATATTGATTTGATGGTCAATTTCAATAATTATTTATTTATATGTTGCGTATATAACAAGAAATGTCGAACAACACATGTGCCCTTTCTAGCCCTTGACTCAAATTATTGGTTATTTTGTTATAGAAACTTGCCATAAATGGGTACATGGAAGTGTTCAGTTATGGAAAAAATATGAAGACTTTGTGATAGTTTTCAAGATAATGAGCGGAAACCATTCTGACATTTAAGGCCGCTGTGATCTTGACCTTTGAGGTAGAGACCAAAAAACAATAGGGTCATCTAAAAGTTATGACAAATCAATATTAGAAATATGAAGACTTTGTGATAAATAGCTTTCAAGATAATTAGCATAAACCATACAACCATTCAAGGACCCTGTGACTTTGACCTTTGACCTAATGACCCCAAAATAAAAATGGGTCACCTATTAGTTATGACCAACCAGAATGTGAACTATGAAGACTTCATGATAAATAGTTTTCAAGATAATAAGCGGAAATCATTCTGAAATTTAAGGTCCTTGTGAACTTGACCTTTGAACTAGTGACCCGAAAGCAATAGGGGTCATCTACTAGTTATGACCAATCACCATGTGGAATATGAAGACTTTGTGATAATCAGCTTTCAAAATAATAAGCTAAACTCATACTACCATTCAAAGACCCTGTGACCTTGACCTTTGACCTGGTGACCCCATAATCAATACGGGTTATCTACTAGTTATGACCAATCGATATGTGAAATATGAAGACTTTGTGATAAATAGTTACCAAGATAATTAGTGGAAAGCATTCTAACATTTATGACCCCTGTGACCATGACCTTTGACCTGGTGACCCCAAATTCAAAAGGGATCATCTACTAGTTATAACCACTCAATATGTGAAATATGAAGACTTTGTGATAAAAAGTAACCAATATAATCAGCAGAAATCATACTACCATTCAAGGCCCCTGTGACCTTGACATTTGACCTAGTGACCCCAAAATCTATAGAGGTCATCTACTAGTTATGATCAAGCGATATGTGAAATATGAAGACTTTGTGATAAATAGTAACCAAGATAATGAGCGGAAACCATTCTGACATTTAAGGCCCCTTTGACCTTGACATTTGACCAAGTGACCCCAAAATCAATAGGGGTCATCTACTAGTTTTGACCGATCAATATGTGAAATATGAACTCTTTGTTATCAATAGTTACCAAGATAATGAGCAGAAACTATTCTGACATTTAAGACCCCTGTGAATTTGACCTTTGACCTCGTCACCCCAAAATCGACTTATGACCAATCATGAAATATGAAAAATGAACACTTTGTGATATATAGTTTTCAAGATAATCAGCGGACGCTATTCTGACATTTAAGGCCCCCGTGACATTGACCTTTGACCTGGTGACCCCAAAATCAATGGGGGTCATCTACTAGTTATGCCAATCAGTATGTTTAATATGAAGACTTTGTGAAAAATAGTTTTTAAGATAATCAGCGGAAACAATATGGTCTACCGACGGACAGACCGACGGACGTACTTACGAAATGGTACTTATGTGACTTTCCTTTGATCTTTTTAGCCGTTTTAAGGCCTCAACAGACGGTAGGATTTTGAAGTACAACACCAATTAAAACTAAGATGTACAGACAAATCTTAATGTGTGAAGGCTACTATTTCTTGATTTCGGAAACCTTATGTCTAGATGTAAGGGATAGGACATGTTCTATTTTGAAAATCTTGTCGTACCGATTTTTACAGACCTCCCGCAATGACAAGTAACAGATAACCAAATTATCTTTTGATAATGCGTGTAATGAATGAAATTCCAGAACAATTACGGCTAAAAGGTAAACATAGCAGTAGTAAGATGGGGTAAAAATGATGTTGAAAAACTCTTCAGGAGACCCAAAGTTGTGTTATGTTCGAATCCCAAATTATTCCGAAAATGATTATGTCACAGTATTGAATTGTTCTCTAATTAGGGGAGGGGAGGTAGTTTGTAGGCGGCCAGATGGCTTAGTCAGTAGAGCTGCAGTACGGTATTCCGAGGGTCCCAGGTTTGAGTCTCGGTCAGGCTTCACATTAAAAAAAAATATATATCTTTTTTTTTAATGGAGGTGTTTCAATCATTACTCATGGCGAAAAAGTATTTAGTGAGTAAAATATGTAAATGATCGATGTAAAGGGATCCTTTTTTGGGGAAACCTCAGATGATTCTTACAGTGTAGAATTACCGTCTGAATGCAAGTGTTGTATAGCTTTGAAAAATGTACATCTTATCTCTAATTAGTGCTGTACAACTAAATCCTACCGTCTGTTGAGGCCTTAAGTCACACAAGGCTTAAATAAGAAAGACACGTTAAAACGGAATGAATATGATCAAAGAGAATTTACTGTTACCCGTTGTTCTCCTAGTCACACAAGTACCTCTGGGTTTGTACAGACCAACATTTGCAACACAATATACCCCCTCTTCTTCGAAGGGGGCATAATAAGCTCTGAAATAGAAAGAAAGATATACATGAATTTGATCACGGTTATATCACAAAAGTATATTAATAAAATATATGTATTGTATATCTTATCAGTGAATAAATAAAAGGTGTTGCTTCGGAAATTTTGAAATAATAAGCAAATCTTATGTTTATATGACCCGGAAAAGCCTAATTACAGATGGAATAATATCAGATTGTTATATATCAAATAGTCTGTCAGTAAAATGAGTATCTAAAACGATTTACGACGAAAGAAATGCAGTTGCAGTATTTTAATTGGCATACTGTCAAATCCTTTGTCAAAATTTTGGTTAATCACAAAACATATCATAATATATTCTGTCCATTTCAACACTTTGCCAATATAACTTTTTTCTAAAATAAAAATTGAAATTTTAACTTGATCATACTGTACATAAAAAACAGCAATTTATTAAAGACTTTTCAGTTAAACAAAGAACTTTACTGCCTGTCAAGTATACACTCTTCCTTAAATGTATACTCTTTCTTTACCAGTAAAAATGGAATGTCGACACATAACCTCAACATTGTCATTTTAACTTGAACCCTCTCAAAACAAACGTATTATTAAGCTTTGATTAAATGATGATCGTTTCCTGAATACTGGATAACCATCTTTGTCAAATAGCATCACAAATAGAGGTCGCATAATATTGTCATTTAGGAGAAATGCGTTCCTTCTTTTTTATTTGTCAGCGGACATTTATATAATATAACATTCACGATGAAGATCAGTCGACATGATCACTAATGCAGAGAATTACGTTTTGACATTTTACCTTGGTCATAACTACTCAAAACATAATCGCACGTTTTCAAAGTATGAAATAAATGAAAGTAAGGTAATTTCTAGAATTTATAACAGAAATATATAACCTGTAAAATAATAGATGTCTCGAAAGGAACGATATTAACATTGTAGTTTAATGAAGTGCCGAGTTATTTGTGATTAATTTCGCAGTTATTACAGTATATTAAAGTCTGGAGAAAGAGTGATCACTCGGAAGCATTAATTACAACAAATTACATGAAAATAGCAGACTCTGTTTGATATATAAGGAATAATGAAACAATGAAACATCCATCACGCCTGCTAGCACCGGCTTGAGCGGTACTCAAGTTTCAACACGTAAAAGTTCTGGAAACAATGATGTCAAAGAACCAGAGAAAAATATAACAATACATGAAGTCACACATTGCATATTGTAAACATACAGTAAGAATAAAATTCATTCCAATTTGGTTAGATGTTATAATGGATGTGTCATATTTGCGCTTTTGTAAAATTTCAATTCGTGACAAGCCTCCTCTCCTCTGTTAACAAATGTAGTTGATTCTATCTGTATTATAAGATAAGATTGCAAAATAATTAAAAGATAATTCTACTTTTTATCGTTACTTGGAAATATAATATGCATATTGATTGAAATGCGACCCCGCCAAGCGAAAAGTCGAGAATTAACAAGTTGAAATGGCGGGGGCGCGGAGCGAAAACACGATTATTAGCGGAAACGATAATCAGCGTGTTTTCGCTCCACGCTTCCTCCGTTTAATTTCTAAAATATCGCTCCACGACCTCGCGGGGCGACGTTTTATTTATTAAACTTCGCCCCGCGTGTTTTCGCTCTGCGTCCCCGCCATTTTAACTTGTAAATTCTCGACTTTACGCTTGGCGGAGTCGCGGGGCGAAAACTCAGCCACCATAGATACGATATCCATTCTATTTCTATGTAAGCTTGAAAAGTGTTTTTGGATGAATCCGATTTGAAGAAATGGTCCAAGTTTTCTGAGTTATCGTTATCTATGTCTACACTTATTTGTTGCAAAGGATATTGACACTTACAGTAACTGATAAATAATAAATGATAAAGCATCTTTATAAGTATAATGAAAGGTAAAAGTTATTTTTATCAAGAAATAATATGATCCTGTTTTTATTTCCATAATAATAGAGATTTATCACATGTAGAAATGGCATTTTGTTCCAATAATTTCCCAAAGGACTGGTCTTTAATTGGTAGGGTAGTTTAATTTCTCTTACTTATACCTGGCTAATTAGTTCGCTATTAAAGTTGATATGTGATTTTTTTCTTCGTTAAAACTGATTTAGGCGGAGGAAATGATTTGCCATTTTATAACCAATTTTTTCCAATCAATGCTGATATGTTAGCTGATATGCTTATATAAACGATGGAATTGTCTTTAAAATCATGTTCCAAAAAATAGCATTTATAAAAATCAATTTTAATTTTTTTGTATTGTAAAGAATTAAATGTATGACAGAGCTCATCGCGAAATAACATAACAAATAGGAAAAAAGGGCACACGGTGTTCAATGTGAATAACCATATATATTTGATTCCAGGAATGATAATCTCTACAAGAATGTTTCCACCTCAAAAGCAACCTGATGTCTTTTAAAATCGTTAAACCATGTACAATAATACATTATCTTATACTGTTAAAAAATAGTGTAAGATCATTTTATAATAATTTATGACTTATAAAGATAGATTTATAAATTTTCAATTTGCTGATAAGCTACAACTGTCAGCCATTCGAACGGGTTCGTTTTATTCCCTACCAATCTTAAGACGATCTTAAATGAAAAACCATTCATAATATTGGCGAAAAAATGAAAATATATACTGACTGAAAAGCAAACAATGTGGACCATGATCAGACGCCACTGGTTGCAAGGGAAGATTCGGTTGCTGCTGGCTGCGCAAAGATTATTGATCATTTTTTCCTAAGATTACTTAGAAACTATAGTACATTACATCTCATTCTATTAATTCATATTCATCAACACACTTTACTTCAGTTACACACTTTTTTTTCTGAAATTTCATTTTGTTTTCATGTTGTCAAAAAAGAGGAAACAAAATCACATCTACGACAGAGCAATGCTATTTGGTATTTTTGTCAGAACATACAGACAGATAGAAAAGAACGTTACATGTAATGCTTAGGTAAAGGTGGGTCACACTAAGGAAGATTCTGGACGGTTCCTGATGCTCCTGAAGATTTTGTTTAAATTGAGAATCAAAAACAGGAGATCATGCACATTAGACGTTGGTGTACGTAATATTTTATGGGTTTCCTGGGACTGGGAACTGCCATTGGGGTGTAATCGAAAGAAAAGATCGCCGAACACTCATCACCCAAAAGGTCCTCGGACAAGACGTCTCTTATGATTCAATCCTCGTAGTAAGATGACAAGTTTTGAACGATTAGAGATGCTTCCCAGGACAAAGGAAAAACTTGGACGATACCTTCTTCGGCGGCTTATTTTCAAACGTCGGGAGCACATTGTAGAAAATGAAAGTGCTAAAATGAGGTTCTTATGAGGCCTTTCGTTAACTGAAACACCAGCGAAGCTTTCTGATACACCAAGAAACTTTTCAGTCGTTCCCTAGTCACACTAATAAAGTCATATCCATGTGCCAATATTCCAAGACTTTTTTAATTTGCGATATGATCTATAAACCTTAAATTTGTTTTATTTCAGAATGAGCAGCTGTTATTTTGCAGGAAGTAGATGAATTATTATTATTACTACTGCTACCTTATTGTAAAATATTGATGGTATAAATGTACATCATTTAACTTGCGGTTTTACAATGTGATCAGGTGTTTTAATTACTAATCCTTATTACAGCAGGTCTCCCTCCAGACACGTGTCATTCTTCATTAAAATTAAGAAAATATTCTCGTAAGTAATTAAACATCATGTCAAGTGCACAAATAATGTCATATGATCAAGCCAAACGGACTTACTATTCATTAACAGAAATCAATAATAGAGGCACGGAGATTCAAAAGCTTTAAAACATAAAATTTGAGAGTCTTATAAAAAGTGTGTGTGTGTGTGTGTGCGTGTGTGCGGGTGTGTGTGTGTGCGTGTGCGTGTGTGTTTTCTTTCATCTTCTTCAATCGATATAAAGGTTTTTAATATCGAGTAAATTCCATATTGAAAAGTTATTATTCTGGAAAACGAATTAAGGAAATAATTGGAATTGTGCGCCCAAGTTATTGTGCCAGAACTTCATCAAATGTACACAAATCTGTTATCTTTGTATTCAGCTGCTTCAGATAAAAATCCTCAGTGAAGTCTCTATTATAACCTTTCCATAATTTTCCATTTTTAAATTTATATAGCCATTCGGTTGTTGCATTAAAGTCTGTTACCATGGGCATGTCACATTGATTAGAAAAGCTATAAAACGGAATTTAATTTAAGTTAATGTTTGTTTGATGAGAATCAAGTCTGGATATCTCTATTTATTGGTATCATTATGAAGCTTAGAACTGATGTTATAAAACAAGATCGTGCTCTATGTACCATAAAAGTATGTTTTACTTTCTCTATGCAATGTATTATTCGATTTGGTGATGACTTTATTCAAATAAAGTTTAAATTAATCAGCGTTAGTGCACACGAGGTTGCAGAATATAAAATGTTTCGACAGTATTAGATATGTCGATTTTTTTTATATCATTTTCTTCTTTTACCTACGGTTTAAGAACATTGTATGCGTTCGAAATCACAAGATAATCTGCAAAACAGTATATTATAAGAATATCTAAATATATGCTAAGATAGTGAAATTAGATACTTTTTAAGACATTTTTTTCAATTAGTAAGGCGGTGAAGTAAATAGATTACTAATCAATACATTTATGGCTTTTTTAGATTTTGACTTTCTTCAGTTTTCAAAGTAGACACAAGCTGGTGTGTTTATGTTGCAAAATGAATTACGTTTGTTTTTGTAAAACAATGGTTTCGGTATTGTAATGATATGTAATGATCAGAAATGTATGATATTAAACTGCATTCCATTGTCACAAATGCAATTTCACAGACCATGTGATAAAGCTTTGTTAATGAATGTCTTTAAATGATGATTATCAAACTAAAATATTATCCCAGCAATAGCTGTGTTCCAGTTTGTGAACAGAGCAAACAGCGAGTGGAGAAAGCTCTTTACTTTAATATGATAAATCATTAAATTCTGTTTAAATATTATATCATTGATTATGTCTTTATCGTTGATAAGTTACAACCGCTTAATGTTTAAAATGATTATATCGTTTGACATAATTTTGCCATGTCATTGAAACAACTGTTAAATGCGATTTGAGTTCGATATAACACGATTGTTTGAATTGACATTATGCCCATTCAAGTGTCAATGTTGAGAGTACAAGAAAAAGTCAAAATAATGAATACATTTAGCTTTATTTGTTTCAAATTTCATATTCTACTTTTGATGAATATTCAATAACTTATGTTGCACACAGACATTACTATACTCGTACATAGCTTATAGAATTTATCAATTACGCTCACTTGTCTTTTTAGGCAGTTATATATTTTGTTATAAACATTTCTTATTATAGAGTATGTGTCAATAACCATAGAAATAGTCATTCTTTTGAAATACATATCTTATTCCACTCAACAAGACAACGAAAACATTGAGCATAATGTCACTTTAATGGCCTTATGAAAGATACACCAAAACTTTTCTTATCCTTCTTATCTTCTTATCTTTAAATGCTTAAATGCATCGTTTGATGTGATTCAATTTATAATGCTCTTAAGTTAGATGATACATTCTTTTAACGCTTTTAAGTTTCATATGGTACTATCGTGTCGTGCTCTTTTTAGATTGATAATATTGGATACATTCAATTAATGCTCTAGTTGTGTCGTTTAATGTTGTTATTTTTTCTAGTTTAATTTATGTGATACACTCGTTTAATTTTGCTTTCTTTTAGTTTTATTTGAAACAATTGTTTGATGCTCTTTGGTTTGATATGATACAATCCTTTAATGCTTTTTTATTTTGAAATTATAAAAGCCTTTTAATGCTCTTTTTTTGATACACTCGTTTAATTTTGTCTTTCTTTTAGTTTTATTTGAAACAATTGTTTGATGCTCTTTGGTTTGATATGATACAATCCTTTAATGCTTTTTTATTTTGAAATTATAAAAGCCTTTTAATGCTCTTTTTGTGATACATCCGTTTAATGTTGTCATTTTTTAAGTTTCATTTGAAACAATTGTTTGATGCTCTTTGGTTTGATATGATACAATCCTTTAATGCTCTATGGTTTGACATGATAAATGCACTATGGTTTAATGCTATTTAGTTTGGTATGAAACCCTCGCCTACTGCATGATATTTTAATATTAAACAGTCTTTTGAAGATATTAAGTTTAATATGGCACAATCGATAAACGTCATTTTTAATTGCAAAATATGATACAATTGTTTAATGGCTTATAACTTTTTATGATAAGCGTATACGCTTCTTTACTGCATTCTGCAGTAATTTGTTTACTGATCTTTCATTATAATTCGATACGATACAATCGTTTAATTTAATGCCTTATTAAGCCCAAAGACTTTGTTTTGTGATACTGATAATTTATATGTCTTTTTTTTCGTAGAAATATTTCTGCTATCTCATGTGGTATCAGCACTTCTTTTTATGCATAACTCTTATCATTTCAAGCCTTATTTGTGATAATTTATTATATTTTTAATCGATAATTGTCACGTTTTACATCGTTCACAGTAATAATTTGTTTTTATTTTGTTTGTTTAGAACTAGGACTGCGGCGGGTAAGGCGATGATATTGCTTTTACGCATTATTATTTGTCATTTTGCCTCATTGTGTGTGTTTGCCTTTCTTGAATAGGTTTAAAAAATGTTATCAACTAAGAACGTACCTTGGTTTAACTAAATACTTGACCGTAGAGAATTAATATTCTTTTTTTTACTTTCCCCGAGAAAGAATTATAGACAGTGGCCTCCGTGTCCTAAAGGTAGCTATGTAACCTCATACACTTATTCTAACAATAAATTTTAAGAATTTACATTAGACGAACTTAACTTTTGCTTGTGATGACTGCAAGATAGAAAGCTGAAGACTTTCTCCTCGGAAAAGGACTTTAAGTCCACATTTATAAGTTGCGCTCCAATTTATACAATACAAAAATATATAAATAATGTATCGATCAAGGGTTTAAGATATACTTGTATCTGGTTTCAAATTTGTTATGCTTATTATTGTTTTTATTTTTGTTGTTTTTCTTGTTGCTGATTCAAAACTTGTTCGCAACTTGTGTGCTTGGTGTAATCATACATGTACACAAACGTGTTTCTTCTTGTAGATAAATAGATTGTCAAAAATGTGTATAGATATCTCGCGGTGACAAAACTTTAAGCGGAGAATTCTAAGCACGTAAAAAGCTTATGCTTTTATTTTCTGATATATTTTCACAACAACTTTGATATTTTTCTACTGTATATAGAATTACTGTATTCATGCAATATAAACATTTTTTCATGTTTTTTATGAGATGAAATCATGCGATTTTACCGTCTGTTTTCATTATCAGTATAGGATATATTTATTTAACAATGTATAAAAGAAAATAAAGTGTATTTTATAGCAAATCAATGTATTCATAATCATAATAGTGTTACTATGTATTAGATCAGTCGCTAAGTTACATATTAACCATTTGTCTCAAAAGAGGTATTTCTGGAAATTCCGTTTACGAGTGATTGGTAATAAAACAATGTTTGTTCCTTTAAAGAATTTATCTTATTTATATATAACATGGACCGCACGGTTCCATTGTGGTCTTTCGAATGCTTATAAGATATTTAAAATCAATGTAAACTTGAAAAAGAACAATAAAGTCCATTGCACTGTTTAACCGTTGTAATGTGAACAGGCCCCTTTAGAATTTATTGCATATCGATATCATGAAATTGACCATCAATAAAAACAAGCAAATATTAGTTTTACAGTATTTACAGAAAAGCAATGCCCTTGACTCCTAACCATGATAAAAATCGATAGATTTTTCAATCACAATGGTAATCAGAAAGTCCGGTCCACTATTTTACCTTTATTGACGGCCAATATATCATTGCTGCTTTTATTGTCCGGCATTGTCGTCTGGTATATGACAGATTAAATACCGGATACCGGATACGAGATGGAGAACAAACATTACCAATTTAGCAGTTACAGCTTCCGTGTTACTTCGCTTGTTACTTTTTGGGGGAAAACATCTGAAATTAGGAATTTTAACAAAAATGAGGAAATTAAGTTTAGCAAATGTATATTCTATATCAATAAAAGGAAATTGTATTAATTCCGTGTTTGGCGGAATCTGACAGACGTCATTTAGCAATATCAGATAACGAGTACTTGAACAATATCTCAACAACTGATTTTCTGTTCTAATTTTAAAAAAGGAGTCCTTATCTTTAAAATATTCCATGTTTTGTTTTAAATAAAGTCAAACCCGGTTGATGATTAATCCACAGTTCTATAAAATTGTGTGTGTGGCCTGTGGTTATCAGGTGTGAACAAGTTTAGATATTGCACCTTAAATAACTGCATACATTTGTGTGAAGGTAGATATCTAAAATAGAAATAATAAATATTATACGATTTATCCGCTTACAAAATGGTACAGGAGGACTTTGCTGAATATAACTGTGCAGTGATGCTTTGGAAAATTATTCCACCATTTCTTATTTTGTTTGGAACTACCGGAAACACTTTAACAATTATAGTCTTAATAAACAAGCGTCTACGAGCGTCCCCTACCTCGATTTTCCTAGCAACGCTGGCTTTGTCGGACATCCTGGCACTAGTTACAGGACTGCTAAGACAGTGGATAAAATACACATTCAAAGTGGACATCCGGGAAGATTTAACTGTCACTGGGTGTAGGTTTCATTGGTTTATGGTCTATGTTACCACGCAATGTTCATCTTGGATGCTTATATGTGTAACACTGGAACGTGTCATTAGTTCTTACATTCCACATAGACGCCGTATCTTCTGTAAAATGAGAGTTGCTTGTGTCGTAGTTGGTGTAATTATCTTTTCGCTCGTTTTGCTAAACAGTCATTACCTTTTCGGGTATGGGAACATCATTCGGCATTCAAACAACGAAACCGTTAAAGAAATTTGTATTCCAAAATCAGGAGATTACAGTTATTTCATTTCTTATTCCTGGACTTGGGTTGACTTGTGTGTCTTCTATCTTGTGCCGTTGTTATTTCTTTTGGTTGGAAACAGTCTGATAATATATAAAGTGTTAGATAGTCACAGACGAAGTCGCCATACAGTGGCACCAAGTGCATACCAAATAACAGCCTCACAGCGAAGCAAAACTTCCGGTCTCACAAAACTTTTGTTACTTGTT
The DNA here is from genome assembly GCF_026571515.1 of Ruditapes philippinarum. Classification (NCBI taxonomy): domain Eukaryota; kingdom Metazoa; phylum Mollusca; class Bivalvia; order Venerida; family Veneridae; genus Ruditapes; species Ruditapes philippinarum. Next base: position 53,652 of record NW_026853265.1, read on the forward strand.
AGTATTATATTTATCGTCTGCGTAACGCCAATTGTTGTTTACCCGATTGGTGAACCCTACTGGAAAGAAGGCGCATCGGACCATAAAATTGCTGCGATGTTTCTGGTAGAAACAATAGCTAACTTATTAATGTACATTAACCATTCGGTGAATTTTGTGATATATTTTCTCAGCGGCACGAAATTTCGAGCAGAAGTAAATCGTCTGATATGCTGCAAAAAGACAACTGATCAAGGTCAACCAACAACTATTTCAAGGTCAGGGTTATAGGTGGGATAAATAGTGGATAAAATAGTGATTAATAAATGTTATGCGATTCAATATGGCAATATCTTGTGGAAAAGGTTTATTGTTTGTACACCTTCATATTCTTTTCGGATTTCTTTTTTTTTATAATATGTATGAACAAGGCAATTTTGTGGCATATTCTATAAACATGATTTCATTTCTCAATTTACGTTGTTTTTATTATTATATAAAAAGCTATTATAAATAGCAATTATAACAGAGTTAGACCGAGTAACAGATTTCCAAAGGTATATATGGCCATGTCAGTCTTAACAGCCGTGCTGAAATTGTTTTACTTAAATCACTGTAACTGTTAAAAGCCTATTACGCTCCAGAAATGCTTTTATTTTTATTTCTCAAAAGCTTTTAAAAATCCTTTAACACATTTTTTTCATTATTTTATTTCATAAACATGATGCTCAAATTAAGATCTGTCAATATTGTAAGTTCCAATAAGCATTTTTTTATAATGATATTACCGAATTTAACATTTCATGTGAATAAAGGGATGTAATTAGACATTTATTTTCTATTTTTGTTTGTTTGTTTGTTTGTTTTGAGTTTTACGTCACACCGACACAGTATAGGTCATTCGGCGACGTTCCAGCTTTTACTGGTGGAGGAAAACAATAAATATCAATCACAAAACATACAGGATCTTTAAGTTTTAATGTACTTTTATAACTTCCAAAAAGTATCTCATTGACAAGTTACCTGAACTTAACTTTTTCTTCTGTCGCTTTTTGGCAATAAGTACAATAAAAGTCATTTAGTATTTTGTATGGAAGTCAAATTACTACCTTGTTTACAATATGTTACTTTTGTGACATTTTATTACACTTTTAATGCTACTATGTTCAGTTAACAAGCCTCTAACAAGCCCTTTAAATTTAGAGAAGAGAAAAAAAAAACGTTAAGAAGGCGTTTCACTATTACAAACTTAATATTTTTGAGTCTGTCTAACAGAGATGCTGGAATATGCACCGGTTTAGATTGTTTTCAACTTAAAATAATGAAAGGACTGAAAACAATTATACCAAATTCACACAGAAAAAATAAGCAGGCGTTTAAATATTACAAACTTAATATAAACGAGTCTGTCTTGCAGAGATGCTTGAAATAGCGACGTCTCTTGGGGCCCCCTGTCACCGGTTAAGATATTTTTCAACTTAATCTAATAAAAAAGGATCGAAAACAATTATACCGAATAACTTACGGCCAGAAAAATATAAAACCATTGACATGAAGTACCATACCTGGTAACGCTTAACAGCTGCCATAGAAATCGGTCCTTGCTAGAGATTAATGAATTGTCACGTGGTTCAATAAATTTGTATTAATAAGCCTGGTATACGTGAAACATCAATCACTTATTGCAAGTTGATCCAGGTTTTAATTTTAAGATCGATTTACAGACATGGTTATGACATGTAAGGTCTAAGGTCTTTTTAATCTTATTACGTTGTTTTATCTAATGAAAACTGCGAGAGGGCGATTTGAAATAGTGCTGACATTTGATTTCATTTTTGTCATTTTGAGCTTGTTGTTGCGCCGGTAAATGTCACACTGTCCGATAAATGTCGCACTATTACCGCTAAGTGTCGAAACCATCGCTAAATGTCTCAAAATATGTAAAATTGCCGTTAAATGTCGCAACACTATCGTAAAATGTCACAATATCTAAATTCATGTTAAACAACTCGTATTATGACAATATAAACGTTATGTAGGTGATATAGGGACCAGCTATCTATAAGATAGGAAAAGATTTGCTGTGATGTACAAAGTAATTGGTTGAAATTGAAGTCATCTCGCTCGGTATTATAAATTGACGACCACAATTTATGCCAAAGAGCCCCTTGGTGGGAGATAAAACACGTATTTTTTTCATTTAGCAACCCGGATGTCGTGGATTCGAGCTACGACATGAGATTGAGATGAATCCAACTCACCGGGAAGTTTATTCTAGAATTCAATCCCATATCACATTTTTTTAATATGAAAATATGACCAGCACCTTTAACATTTCTTGAACCGAAATGGTTTTACCAGTATGCAGACTGAACCAGCTCTGTACTTTAGATATTTCTATCTTGATATGCCAGATTGATAGACAGTTCTAAACAAATGGGAGCTTTGAAAGGTGAATTTTACAAATTCAGCGGGTAAGATAAGACTTGCAAATATGTATAGTCTTACCAGTTTCAGAATTGTCGGCTGCTCAAGTTAAATCTTATTTTTCTTGCAGCCCACCACGTTACCTTTTTATTTCAAGTAAAATAAGTCGAATATAGGAATAATATGCGTACTTTGGTAAAAATGGTCCCAGGTTAATTGTTAATATTTGAAAACAAAGTGTAAAAATTAATATACCTTCAATATTTAATGCATGTAAAACGTTTTTGAAACGTCGTGTTTTGCAAAATTAAAATAATTCTGTCATATACAGAGAAAGAAAAGTAGAAAAATCTTAAAACTCAAAATTTTCCAAGAAATCATATATGATATTTTGTAAAATTTAAAGGACTTAAAAGGAATAAAACTGATACCCCGCTTGGTTTGCGTAACCGTTGTCGTATATTAACCAATTCAAGACATATCTTTTAGAATTAGCCTCCTTATTAATATCAATAAGGCAATGGCAAAATTTTAAAGTATATCCTTTGTGTAAAGGGGCGGACAACTCTTTGTCCCCTTCTCGTAAGAGGAGGGGAATCCTGTGATGCGTGTATGTGGTCGCACGGTCACTTTCCTTATATGTCCTCGATGCATGTATATGGTCGCATGGTCGGAAAACTAAAGAAAAACAACGATTTCAAAGGTATTGAACCTTTCTGAACAACATATTGAGCGCATGTGCGTTGTCATATGCCAGTTCAATATTTCATACTTCCAGTCGTGTTCTTGTTTGAGATATGCTTTAACATCAATGATCAATGTATAGATTATTTACATATTGAAAGCTAAAGAAAAAGTAGTAAACAGCAGAAAGAATAAATGTTGTACACCAATCTTGCGCCAAAAATGTTACTTGGCGATGAACATGTATATGTTTTTTCCAAAAAAATATTTGACTTTGAAAAAAAAAATGTCCTCAATAATAATAAAATAATGATCAACACATTTAAGGGGTCATGCCTATAATTTAACGTATGGAAAAAATAAAAACATATACGCTGTACATGAACTGAAAGTATAACACTCTGTGAACAAAAATAGAGACACTTTGCCAATTTAAATATTATAATGTTGCTACCATATACAACAGGTCTGTTTTAACGACTTTTTGATGGCATTTATGTTAAACAACAAGTACGCAGAGGACTTTGAAAAAGGGATTCTTACACTTTAAAAAACGTAGATTATACCATGTCAAAAAAATCAAATCTTATCACTGACTTTGTGGTAGACATTTACTATTTAAAGGGTGGCTACTCTAGCAGACTTCTATTCATTGACTCAATATTTGTTTCCCCTTACACTGTATAAGACTTCAGACATTTTAGAAGCGCAAAAAAATCTGAACTATTTACTTTATTTACATATACAGATATATTCTGATTCTGTTTCTTCGGTGCCATCCGTTGACAGCTTGACAAGTAATAATTTACGCCAACCAGCAGATGTCTTTTGGTATTCTGCGTTCTTCTAAAACTTCAAGTATAAAAAACTTCGAGCAAATCATAAATAGCTTCGAACAAGTCATTGTGCCCATGATTTTACATTTATAAAATTAAGTAAATGCATATTCATAAATACACGTGAAAATACCTTTGCATATCTTCTAGGGATATGTATCATTGTATGTTATGACAGATTAATGGTGTGCGATTCAATCTGCTAGAAAATGGTACATACATTAAGATAGTATCGTATTTTTGACACATTTACTAGCCCAATATTTACACTTCTGTTTCTCTCATGTATCACACACGACGATTTTTTTCTCAGAATTATTAACCCCTACCCTGTGTAATGGATTTACCCAATATTAAAAATAGAACAGTCCACACAAAATTGAAATATTCCAATTGTTAAAATACAAATATTGAGCTACTAACACTAATGTGCTTTGTCATTCTGCACGGATGTTGCAGGTTGGCCTGGGAGTGTCGATTTTAGTATTTTGGGGATTAACATACACCATTTGACGTCTGATAATGGGAGGTTGCTTGCTTTTTACAGAAGTAAGAACTGGTTATATAGTGTGCGTCTTCAAACCGTCACGATAAAAAAGTGTAGTGACAGTAACTGCATTTCTATTTTCAAATAAATGTCTTAGCTCTGATGTGACTAAAGTTTGTAGCTTATTCGAACTACTACTGTGACACTCTTCCTGTAACTAACCAGTACTAGTGTCGTATGAGGAAACATAATGGTAACCCATATAGACTGGCGCTCAAACCGACGATTAGTACGGAAGCCTGTTTGGGGCTCCGGCAGGAAGAGATATTTGCAGCAGCCGATCACTAGAATGAGAGGCTTGCGTCCAATCCACTAGGCCTCCGCTCAAAATTTATGTTAAACAATAAGGAAACTTATAAGCAATAACATTCTGAAACAATGTATCCAGACGACAATTTTCCAGCCGACTTTAGAAATGTCAGATAATATGACTCATGTTTTATGACGTATGACACGTGGTGGAACTAAAGTGACAGGATAAGTGATGCTTATTTTACCAGCGAATCAATTTAGCACCATTATCTTCACAAACTTACGTTAATATATTTGATAGCCAGAAAGAAATGATTAATAAACATACATTTTGTATTTATTTAGTACGTAATATATATATTTTATGTGTTTTTTTTTAATTCATAATCTTATTTATTATCAATGTGTTTGTTTAAGCACTACATGTATACAGAAATAATACTGATCTATTTTATTTTTTTACTTTATGGTTTATCAGAGAAATGAAAATATATCTTGCCAGCAGACGATACAGTACACTTCCGTTTGAAGCAGACGGTATTTGAAAAATCAAGAACAAAGGTGAATTATATTTTATTTAGGGATCCCGACATCTCTAACCCCATAGAAAGACATTATGGTTTTATTTTATTTCGAAATCCAGTGAATGCTTTCCCCTCAGTCCTCATTACTATTTTACGACATCGAGAGCACCGATAGTCTACGACTAAATGCCATAAACTAGTCGTAACAATCTCCCGCAAAACGATAACACTTCATGATTATCTTATGATAACATCTACAGATTTTCCTATAGATACACTCTTAACATAAATTTACTGAATTTCTTTGTATCCGATAATGTTCTTGTTTTATTTTCTAAGATAGCGATCTGGACTCTAGGGGGACGCTTTGGCTCCGTAATTCCCCTTCAAGCCCGCCAGAAAAAACCGACAAACACCAAACACAGTTCTGACAGTGATAATTATATTCTGACAAATCACTTTTATTTCTTTAGTTTTTGTTCTGTTTATCTTGTAGACTGATTCTTAGAGGTTATGTGAAAATACTGCATTATGATATAGTCAACATTGCTATTTCCTGCCTCAGTAATTTCTTAATTGTACAAACGAAAATTCAGCTAACCAATCAATTAACAGCAAATGTTGCACAGAAATCTTTCTCCATGTAATGATTCTGTTTTGTCGCAGGATTGGTAATGTACACAAAATAATATTTATAAGACGTTATGACAAGAATAAGAATGACAACGATTTCTCGAAAGCTTTTTAATTTTGTTTACTTTGAAAATTATTATCCAAAAAGTTACCCAGTGGTCATTTACCTTAACCATCTTTTTCATGTGTTGCTTTTTGGCAATAAGTACAATTATAGTGTATAAGTATTTTGTATGGAAGTCAAAATACTACTTTGTTTACATTTTGCTACTTTTATGACAAATTATTTCACATTTATCGCCACTTTCTTCAGATAACAAACTTCTAACATTTGTATAACCATTACTTAAACATACAAGTTTGCCCTTTCTGAAGAAGTAAAAGTAATTTGTTTCTGAGGCATAATGTGCGGCCTATAAACTTCAAATGGACTGTTCCAAGTATGATTATTCATATTTTTTTTACAAGTTAAGAAGTCTTAATGGTGAAGGTTTACCACAAAAATGTTAACCAGTCATTTGAAACTTTAGTCACAGTCGAAAAACAAAACAAAATGAACGATTACTTTCGATAGCGTTTCCTGCTCTCTGCAAACATGATGAAGCTTGACACAGGGGAGATAAGCGTGTCATATAAATGCGAACAACATAATGAGCAGTGATAGAAGAGTAATATTCTAGATGAGGTATCTACGATGCCATGTCATTCTCCAAATTGACGGGCCTCTCAAATCTCCACACTATCTATATTGTCGTTAACACAATGTGTCTGAATTATAATTATGTAATTAATCATTACCCTGTTATAATTCTGTAATGGAATCGCCCAGCTTTGAATTTCGGATCAGTCTATTCATAGTTTTAGAGTGGCAATGTTAAAATACTAAAATTGAGCTTACAACAGTATTGAGCCTGGTCAGACTGCGTGGATGTGCAGGGTGGTCTGGCTCTATACTGGTGGCAGAAGCAAATCACATTTGGTTACGGTAGGTGATGATATTATTTTTTGTGAAAATTTTGTATTACAAGTTTTGGAGTTTAGGGAGTGTTGAATTTAAATATCATCTTTGAGTTCGTAAAATTTAGCATACACTTTAACATTCGTTCATATTTCATTTTCACTTTTAAAGTTGTGTTACCATCTGAGCCTTAACGTTTGGCAACAAGAATTTCTTAAAACTGCATTTTTTGTAAAATAAAAAATACTCATACATATATATAATCAAACTCATGTGAAATCAAATGTTTTACACCTGGTCAAAATCAATATGGAATGGAAATGTAATTGATCAAATACTTGCCATTTTACTCACTTATTTCAACTTATTTAAACTGCTTTTTCATGGCTAAAATAATTGTTTTAACAATTCATCAGTAACTTATTTTCTTCGATCTTTACGGCAAAATAAATATGGACAGATTTGGAGAGCAGGTAATATTGAGAGGATGGGGAAAGTCGTTTAGATATGGAAGCCCATTGGAAGCTGAGTTATTTGACGTTTATTGATAATTAATTAATTGATGATGTGCAATTAGTGAAGCTGGACTCACCGCTTCTGCTATGTGTGCAATGCAACCGCGTGTCATTTTCTTGACCACTGAAACAGATTTACACGTGATTTACGTGCTTTCTAGATTAACTGGTTACTATATTGGCATCGTTTATAATTTTGGAATGGGTGTATATAAATAGATACATTGTACATTGATTGTCAATATGATATATAAAACAGTGTCCAGTTTTAAAGGCCAGTTATGCCCGAAATGCTTTCATTCTTATATTTCAAAAGCTTACTTATCGGAAAATTATCTTAACCATCTTTTGCTTCTTTTTTTTTTTTTTTTTTTTTTTTTTTTTTTTGCAATTAGAACATTTACAGTGATTTAGTATTTTGTATGGAAGTCAAAACACTACTTTGTTTACATTTTGCTACTTTAATGACAAGTAATTTAAGATAAAAAACCATTATTTAATGTTTATAAAACTCATATCATCATTTCTAATTAAGGAAAGATTTATTCGTTTCTAAGGCTTATTGTAGCTTTAACCTTAACAGCAGGCTGACAACAGACAAACATTATACTGCCAATAGATTGATACTATACTGACAATGTACTGATTTTGAACTGACAACAGACGAACATTATACTGACAACAGACGAACATTATACTGACAACAGACAAACATTATACTGACAACAGACAAACATTATACTGACAACAGACGAACATTATACTGACAACAGACGAACATTATACTGACAACAGACTGACATTATACTGACAACAGACAAACATTATACTGACAACAGACGAACATTATACTGACAATGGACTGACATTATACTGACAACAGACGAACATTATACGGACAATGGACTGACATTATACTGACAACAGACAAACATTATACTGACAAACAGACTGACATTATACTGACTGACATACGAACATTATACTGACAACAGACAAACATTATACTGACAATGGACGACATTATACTGACAACAGACGAACATTATACGGACAACAGGCAAACATTATACTGACAACAGACAAACATTATACTGACAACAGACAAACATTATACTGACAACAGACGAACATTATACTGACAACAGACAGAAACATTATACGGACAAAAGACTGACATTATACTGACAACAGACAAACATTATACTGACAACAGACGAACATTATACGGACAATGAACTGACTTTATACTGACAACAGACGAACATTATACTTACAATGAACTGACTTTATACTGACAACAGACGAACATTATACGGACAATGAACTGACTTTATACTGACAAAAGACGAACATTATACTGACAACAGACGAACATTATACTGACAATGAACTGACATTATACTGACAACAGACGAACATTATACTGACAACAGACGAACATTATACTGACAACAGATTGATACTATACTGACAACAGACGAACATTATACTGACAACAGACGAACATTATACTGACAACAGACGAACATTATACTGACAACAGACTGACATTATACTGACATTATACTGACAATGAACTGACTTTATACTGACAACAGACGAACATTATACTGACAATGAACTGACTTTATACTGACAACAGACGAACATTAATACTGACAACAGACGAAAATTATGCTGACAAAACAGACGAACATTTATACTGACAACATACAAACATTATACGGACAATGGACTAAAATTATACTGCCAACAGACAAACATTATACTGACAATGGACTGACATTATACTGACAACAGACAAACATTATACTGACAATGGACTGACATTATACTGACAACAGACAAACATTATACGGACAATAGACTGACATTATACTGACAACAGACAAACATTATACTGACAATCGACTGACATTATACTGACAACAGACAAACATTATACTGACAATAAACTGACATTATACTGACAACATACGAACATAATACTGACAACAGACGAACATTATACTGACAATGGACTGACATTATACTGACAACAGACAAACATTATACTGACAATGGACTGACATTATACTGACAACATACGAACATTATACTGACAACAAACGAACATTATACTAACAATGAACTGACTTTATACAGACAACAGACAGATATCATACTGACAATTGACTGAATCATAAATCAGCTACTAAAGGTCATGTACGTTTTAAATCTCACTGAAAGAACACTTTTGTCATTGCGTGTATATGTGAACTTTTATTTTTTCGTCAAGTTCCATATTGATACTTAAGTTCTATTTTTTAGATGATAATTATTTACATGAACTCGAAAAATGTTTACCACATATAGTTTATCTCATTTTAGCTCAAGAACACATTAAATATGGCGGGACAGATTCATTTCTTCTTTTCTTATAGCGGCAATCTATCTCATGTTATGTGTCTTTTTCAAATCTTATCCTGAACATTCATCACGTGTAAATCTCGATATAACGCGTGATTTATTGTCTGATTTATCTATTTCCGTATCTATCATTGTTCCAGCGCTATTTTTTATTGTCTACTACAAGAAATGTAGAAAATAAAACGGTGAATGATATTCATCGTATGGCGACTGATATCCGTACTTTCCTAGATTAATTGCAATACCGGTGTTACCCTTAAAATCTCCCACTTTACGACGTCATGATTTACTTTACATTCTGCGATGCAAAACACGACGTCGTGCGTGAAAAACGTACATGTTCTATTTTGAAGGGGAACAAATAATTATTTAAATGTCGAAATGATAGTTTGTTTATCAGATTGTAGACAGTTAGCTCGCATGATGATATTCTTGTATGAGGAACGATTGACGTATATACAGCCCTTTGAAAGGGTCAAACTGTTGGTGTGGGGGTGTTGTTGGTCTTTTTTTCGGTCGTAGACCGGTCTGTTTTCAGTTTGTCTTCCTGTTAAATTTACAGGGAAGAACTGAATTTATGTAAAAAATTTATTGATTATCTTAAAATAACAATCTGAAATCTCGGAATCTGATTTACTATTGTCAAATTAGTAAAATGAAATAAAGGATTTTTTTCTGACATGGTATACGCGTCTACTATCTACTTTCATAAGTTCTTTTAGTATCAAGTTAAATTTAAGATACTTAAGTTCTATGTAACCATGCCTTCTCCTACACATTATAAGTTCTATATTGCCATACATCCTGCAGATTATTTTACGCTGTTTTAAAGAGTTATAAATTTTGTCAAACATAAATGAAACCTCCAAGAACGTCCACTTTCCCGTTTACTCATGTGCATGAAAAGAGCGAAAAGCACACTACAAAACGAACTTATCTGGTATTATCAGTTATATACAAAGTTTACAATTTTCATATATTTTACATATTCATGAAGTATCTATTTAACGGCTAACAAATGAATTGTTTGTTTATAATAAATGTTTGTCAAACTATTTTAAATAAAAACACTGATTTGTCTGTTCTGTGTTGAATTTTATGGCATTGATATGACATTTATTGATTTTAATTTTATTCTTAAACCATGCTATCTAAAAAGTGTATGGTCTTTGCCAAAATAAGTTCAAAAAATATTTCTAAAAAAGAACAACTTAAAAAAGCAATGTTGAAAATATAAGTAAGAAAAAAAACATGGACATACGCGGTCTCATCTAACAATACGTGGGGTTCTCAGAAGTTTGCCCTATTGCGCTATAACGGTCAGTATAACATTTTCATAGAAACAAATAAAATTTAATCAAATGTTACTGCATACATCTCACAAAATTTACCGAACATATACCGTAGGTGCATTGATCGTGTAATCAGTATGCAATTGACAGGTTAATAAAATTAAACCATACTAACCTTCAAACACAAAATAAATACTCACAAATAGTTGTAGCAAACCAAATATTTCAGTTGTACAAGTGACTGTGTCTTATAATGAATCTATATATGAGCCTCGTCACGACAAAACCAACATAGTGCGTTTGCGACCAGCATGGATCCAGACCAGCCTGCGCATCCGCGCAGTCTGATCAGGATCCATGCTGTTCGCTATCAGTTTCTCTACTTGTATAAGGGTTGGTAAGCGAACAGCATGGATCCTGATCAGACTGCGCGGATGCTGGTCGCAAACGCACTATGTTGGTTTTGTCGTGACGCGGCTCATATATTTAGTAAAATTTTTTATCTTTTTTTCCTTTTTTAAAATCTATTGAAGAAAGGGCCCCAAAAAGGGCCCAAACCCTTTTTTTTTTTCCGTTCTTCCCTTTTTCACTGTGCTGTCCTTTTCTCATCTTTTGAATATAAAAGCCCTTTTGGGTTTTTTTAATTTTTACTTCTAAATTTTAAAATTTTTTTTTTTAAATTTTTAATTTTTTTTTCCACTTTTTTAAAAAAAAAACCCAACTGCATTTCTAGTTTATTTTTTTTTTTAAAAAAAAGGGATGTTACATTTAAAAAAAAAACAAATTTTTAAAACACAGCGGAAATTTGGAAATTAAAATTTGAAAAATGGATCAAAAATATAAAGCACTTTCCCTTTCATTAAATTTCCCGGGTTAAAAACTTTTCCTGAATGTTTTGTCGTTTTCCCCAAAACTTAACATAACTGCATATCAACCTGTGTACAAAAATATTCTATCTCATGCATCTGAAACAAAACTGGTCAAAACATAAAACTCTCAAACGTTATGGTACGAGTATCTAAATACACGAAACGACACTGACAAAGACGCTCTGCCTTTTTGCGCTATCAAGGCACATGAAAATATGACGTTTTACTTTGTGTTTTTCATTTATTAGGCAACAGTCTGCTTTACCTATTTTTTCGCATTGTTATTAATTTTTATGTAAACATAGGCTCAAGTTATTCTCCTGAGACAGTACCTTAGCAAAAATGCCCCCAGGTTAATATTTGAAAACAACGTGTGAAATATATCTCCAATATTTAATGCATATAGAACGTTTTTGAAACGTTTATGTTTTGCAAAATTAAAATAATTCTGTTATATATATAGAATGAAAAGTTGAAAAAAACTTTAAACTCAAAATTTTCCTAAAAGTTATATATTATCTTTTTTAAATTTCATAGCGGACTTAAAAAGACGTATCCTAATAGCCCGCTTGGTTTGCATAACTATTGTTGTATATAAACCAATTCAAGACATATCTGTGAAAATTAGCCTCCTTATCAATAAAATAAGGTAATGGCATATTTTTAAGTCTGCCCTTTAATAAAAGGGCGGACAACTCTTTGTCCCTTTCTCGTAAGAGAAGGGGAATCTTGTGATGCGTGTATGTGGTCGCACGGTCACTTTCTTTCAAACATGTCCTCGATGCATGTATGTGGTCGCATGGTCGAAAATCTCTAATATAATGACAACGTTAACAAAGGCGTTTTGGTCCAGATTTTAAAATCCTAAGTAGGAGAAATAAAATATTATTAGGAGTTGAGAAATAAAATCTTATTTAGGAGGAGCTTCAAAAGACTAAATACAGAGAAAAACGTTCTTAAAACTTTTTACATGCAAATCCTGCAAAGTTCTTTTGAACTCTTACAGCATTTGCAATGTTATCAGGGGAGGTCACTCTAATCAACTCTTTTTTTAGTGCAACAGTTATCTCCCTTTTATTCATTACGCCATTTGCAATGACATCAGAGGAGGTCACTCTAAACAACCATTTTTTTGCGCAACAGTTACCTCCCTTTTGAACCCTTACGCCATTTGCAATGTTTTCAGGGGAGGTAACCAACTCTTTTTTAAACGAACGCAGCAGTAACCTCCCTTTTTGAACCATAACCCCATTTGCAATGTTTTCAGGGGAGGTCACTCTAATCGACTCTTTTTAGTGCAACAGTTACCTCCCTTTGAACCTTCACACCATTTGCAATGTTTTCAGGGGAAATCATTCTAACAAACTCTGTTTTTAAACGAACGCAACAGTAACCTCCCATTAGAAACCTTACGCCATTTGCAATGTTATCAGGAGAAGTTACTCTAATCGACTCTTTTTTATGTGTAACAGTTACCTCCCTTTGAACCTTCACACCATTTGCAATGTTTTCAGGGGAGGTCATTCTAACAAACTCTTTTTTTAACGAACGCAACAGTTACATCCCTTTAGGACCCTTAAGTCATTTGCAATGTTATTAAAGGAGGTAACTCTAACCGACTCTTTTTTAACACAACAGATACCTCCCTTTTGAACCATTACGCCATTTGCAATGTTATAAGGGGAGGTCACACTAATCGACTCTTTTGTAGTGCAACAGTAACCTCCCTTTGAACCCTCACCATTTGCAATGTTTTCAGGGGAGGTCATTCTAACACTCTCTTTTTTAACGAATGCAACAGTAACCTCCCTTTTGAACCCTTACTCCATTTGCAATGTTTGCAGGTGAGGTCATTCTAACACTTTTTTTAACGAATGCAACATTAACCTTCCTTTTGAACCCATTACTCTTGTTTCAATGTTTTCAGGGGAGGTCAATCTAATGTACTTTTTAAGCACAACATTCACCTCCCTTTTGAACCCTTACTCCATTTGCAATGTTTTCAGATGAGACCACTCTAACCGACTCGATTTTTAGCGCAGTCTGGAAACGAAATATCTACATTCATAAGCTCTTTGACTATCACTATGCTTAAAGTTTATATAAGATTTTTTATAATATTGCTACAAAGTATCATTGTATATATAAAATAAACACGTTCTGACTCGCACAAAGTGGATGTGTCATGTTTAAACACTATAGGTGGGCACAATATTAATATATAGAGTCATTAAAAAACTGGCAGTTTTTTTTTAAGAAAGGACCAACTTGACTTGTCGTATTAGAAAACATAGTTTATTAATTCTTTTATTCAAATTAGACAAATTCAATAATTTTTTTATTGGTTTCAATAAATTTCTGGGATTATAATATTTTACTCAAGGATGACCTAAGTACATCTTTAAATTTCAGATAGTTAAGTTCAGTTTAACCATGCCTTTTCTTACACATTATAGATTCTATATTGTCATGTATCCTACAGATTATTTATCGCTTTTTTAACGATCGAGTTATAGATTTTGTCAAATATTAGTGAAAAAACACCACTTTCAACTTCGTCCACTTTCCCGTTTACTCATGTGCATGAAAAAACCGAAAAGCACACAAGAAAACGAACTTATATACAAAGATGAAAATTTTTATGTATTTTACATATTTATGAAGTATTTATTCAACCCCTAACGATTGAATGGTTTGTTTATAATAAATGTTTGCCAGAGTATTTTAGAAAAGAAGGCTATCTTTCGGTTCTTTTTAGGTTAGGTTTCTTTCGTTATTTCCAAACGTGTTGCAAATCCGTTGATTCTGGTATTTCGTATCAACAAAACGTTTTCATTTATAAACTTTCAATTCAAATTTCGATTGCATTACACTTCGATAACTTAAATGTTTTTCTTTGAGCTAAATCGACATTCACAATTATAGAAAGTAAAGAATTTCATGACGGTAAAAATGAACTGAGTACGAAAAAATTGAGTACGAAATAAATTGTTTTGTTTGTAGTTCTTATTTACTTCTTTGCTTTTAAAGGATTTACTTCAGACTTAAGATTTTATTTCTATTAAAATACTTTGTATTTGCCAAAATATGCACATGATTTTAGTATTTCAAAAATTTAAACGTAAAATTCAATACTAGGCTCAACATCATATTTTTTATGATTCTTTTTCCATGTTTTCTAAGATACGATATGCAAATAATCAGTTTTAATTCGGCCGAGTATCTTTTTCAAAGATACTTCTTGTTTTGGTTATTTTTGTTGTTGTTGTTTTTCATCGACTACAAAAAGAATGTACTTTGACCTATGGTATCGACCTGCCAGATTAATTCACGTGATATCCTAGCAGCTGAATTAAAGAGAATATGATGCGCAGTCCTCGTTGATATCTCTGGGCCTCTGTTGACTTGAATTATGTGTTTGTAAACTGTAACAGTATTTATTTGTTTGTTTGTTTGTTTGTTTGTTTGTGTTTTTAATGCAAAAAAATGTGAATAATAATAATAACCTTCTTTATTACATGCTATGGATAGATTCGTATCGGGTTCGTATTGGTAAATTCGTATTGTTTGTTTGTGTTTTAATGCAAAAAGGTGAATAATATTAATTTTCTCTACATTTTTGTATTTTCTGATCGCAAGATCAGTAAATACATAGCTAACATCCACGGTCTAACACAAAATTTCCTCACAGACCTAACAACGCAAAGTAGTTCTCACTCAAAACTGCTTAAAAACCAGCAATTTAAAAGAAAGAATTATTTTTGATGTAGGCATTAAACGAATTACAGTGCATTTAAAGAATTAGTCAATAGAAATATGAGGTTACAATCACAAATTTCGCGGATGAATATCTTTTTTACCCAATGAAAAATGTTCGGCTATTTCCGTAAAGCTTAATCAATGAAAATGCTTTTTTTTAACTATGTCGATTACCGAATACTCCAGAGCGTAGTACACAAATAAATCTGACTGTCGAGTAATGGAATATATACATGTCGGACTGTTTTGGCGAGAAGATTTTCGCTAAATTATTTTCATCAGTGTTTAACAACAGGTTTATCGTGAACAAAATACCTCGAAATTAATAAGGATTACAAATACGAAATGTAAATTCTCAATTTTAGAATTACAATATATTTGTTTTTATTCACGCTACATACGTATTACTTCACTGTGGTGCAGAGGTAGCGCGCTCGTTTAGGGTGTGAGAGGCCTAAGGTTAAAATCCTTGTCGAGGCAACATTTTTTTGAAGTGTTTTTTTTTTAAGGAAGTAGCCACGATATGCAAGGATAAAGTGTGGCTGTAATAAAAAATGAAAAATGATTTTTGATGCACCTCTAGGCATGCAAAATTCCATATGTATCAATCACAAACTGTTAAACGCAGTCGCTGCGTAAGATGAATAATAGTATATAAAAATAAACTTATACAGGACAGATCAGAAAATATCACAGAGCATGCAGCCCTTTGATTTAATATTCGTATTGTGCTCATCTTTGTAAAATGTGTCCCACTTGTGTCAAATGTCTAGAAGTTTGTACTCTATCAGAATAAATTATAACCACTTAAATCTATAATCGATATTGATAAATCTAAACCGAGTGAAACTACGTCATTTGATATAAAGTATATTACCACAATCTACAAGGTTTCAAATTATTTATCACTTTACCATTTTACAATATCTTAGATATTAAAACTTAATATACGCAAAATGCATTTTTTATCTATCAAGATAATGGTCCTTTGATTTTAAAACAACAATAATTCAATCATAATACAAATATGATAGTTAAAGTTTCGCGAAACAATTTAAAAATCGCGATAAACCGATTCGTAGTGTTAATTGCAAGTTGTTTGAAAATTGTATAGACGGTTTCTCCTTTGAATCTTATCTTGGAATGATCTTATCTTTGAAAATATTTGGCTCTAAAGGAATCTTTAAATATCAGCCTCAAGGGTGAGGCAAAGTCATTTATACTACCCATTTATAAAAGTCATAAAGATTTTCTTGCTCGATATCTCACGCCATTTTTATGGGAGTCGGTATGAGAAAGTCAAACAAGTTTGGTGTTGTATCCATTTAACAACAAAGGATTTTCACTAGCAAGGGAGTGGATTTATAAAAACATGTGGGTTAAAAGTCAATATGTACTCGTTTGCAATGTATGAACGTTACATTTCATATGATTTTTATTCATTTTTGTGTGTTTTTTCTCTCCCAAAGCTACTATGTACCTTCACGTAAAAATTGCGCGGAGAATATTCGCGTCTCGAACTTTTGTCTTAGAAAACATAGCAAAAATGACAACATTGTAAAATATTATAACATGTAAAATCAACATTTTAATCAGGACAAAAACATGTCATATATGACAATATAACAGATATTAATATAACATATATATGACAATATAAATATATAAATAATTTGCTATCTGTTGCAAAAGGTGAAAAAGAACTTAATCAAAAATTCTTGACAGTTGGTATGTGAGTTTAGGTCTTTATGCAACTAAGATACCAGTGTAAGATTGTTACAATACGGTGTAAGATTGTTACAATACGGTGTAAGATTGTAACAATACGGTGTAAGATTGTTACAATACGCATAAGCATTAAACAAATTACATTTTTACAGTCAAGAATGCTGTGAGAAAATTACAATTATTTAACATTTTCTGAAGAAATCAAACTGTGATAAAACGAAAAATGTTTCTTGTAAAATATTTAAGTTTTAGAAAAACTGTTTAAGGGGTTCATGAACGGTTTTTGTATTTTCTGATCGCAAGATCAGTAAATACAAAGCTAACACCCACGGTCTAACACAAAATTTCCTAACAGACCTAACAACGCAAAGTAGTTCTCACTCAAAACTGCGTAAAAGCAGCAGTTTAAAAGAAAGAATAATTTTTAATGTAGGCATTTAACGAATTACAGTGCATTAAAAGTTTAGATTAGTCAATAGAAATATGAGGTTACAATCACAAATTTCGCGGATAAATATCTTTTTTACCCAATGAAAAATGTTCGGCTATTTCCGTAAAGCTTAATCAATGAAAATGCTATTTTTAGCTATGTCGATTACCGAATACTCCAGAGCGTAGTACACAAATAAATCTGACTGTCGGGGGGTAGTGGAATATATACATGTCGGACTCTTTTGGCGAGAAGATTTTCGCTAAATTATTTTCATCAGTGTTAAACAACAGGTTTATCGTCAACAAAATACCTCGAAATTAATAAGGATTACAAACACGAAATGGAAATTCTTAATTTAGAATTACAATGTATTTGTTTTTATTCAAGCTGCATACGTATTACTTCACCGTGGTGCAGAGGTAGCGCGCTCGTTTAGGCTGTGAGAGGCCTAAGGTTCAAATCCTAGTCGAGGCAACTTTTTTTTGAAGTGTCTTTTTTAAGGAAGTAGCCACGATATGCAAGGATAACGTGTGGCTGTCATAAAAAATGAAAAATGATTTTTTGATGCAACTCTAGTCATGCAAAATTCCATATGTATCAATCTCAAACTGTTATAGAAAAAAATCTAAACGCAGTCGCTGCGTAATATGAATTATTGTATATAAAAATAAACTTATACAGGAAAATACATACAGATAGTCAGTATGATTTACATTGCAAAGATCAGAAAATACCACAGAGCTTGCAGCCCTTTGATTACAATACGCAATCTTGAACATATAATTTTATCTCTGAATATGATGGAATCTAGTTAATCCAAATCCAAATTTAAAAGCACATCATGCCTTAGAAACAAATAATTTTTTTATTCTTTAGAAAGTGCAAATATGAATTTTATAAGGTTTAAATAATGGGTTTAGAGGAATGTTAAATACTTGTTTCCTTAATATAATTTCCATACAAAATACTTATTCACTATAACTGTACTTATTGCCAAAAAATCCAAACGTAAAAATATTGTTCCGGTAATTGGCCAAGGAGTTGCTTTTTGTATACTATAAAAGTATACCAAAATTGAAAAGCTTTTGAAAAATAAATAAAAGGATTTCTGAGGCAAAATGGGCCTTTAAATATCTAAACAAAAACACTGTGGTAATTGGCAACAATCATGAGTATGGTCTTTGTCGTATACATGTGAGACTTATTTTGACTGGTACTGTATAATATAATATATATGTTTTACTATACATGTTTTACATAATACATGTATATCCCTTCATGACTAATGAATACTATAGATTAATATTATATGAAATACGAAATAGGTTTTTGAAAAGCATTTAATGAAATAATAAACCATGTTGTTTAATAACTGCTAGACATTATTAGGTACTTTATTAAGATATTATCAACTACGTTTTTTTAATAACTAAAACATCATTACCTATATAGTTGGTTGCAAAACTGAAAAATTAACACACGAATATACAAATGTTATCTAACAATTAATCTATACTACTTTCAATCGTAGATAAATGTTTGTGTGTAAAGGAAATGAATGTAAACCCCTCTACTCGCACACTTAAATATTTCTTTGAATTGTTAAATCCGCATAATCGCGAAATCTTTCATTCTAACGGCACTGATTAGATTTGAAATTGGTCTCCTGCAGGGCTGGGTTGTAGATGTGCAATTTCTCCCTCTTGTATCAAAGCGATTTGTTCTTTGAATTCACTCTTCAAAACGCAACAAACAGCTAGCTTCTACTGGGATTCTTGTGAACACGTTGATTGATTTATTACCTGATTACTAGGTCGTAACACGTCTTTGAAACGCAACATCATAGCTCCAAGATTAGTCTTTCTTTATAGTAGATTAAAAAACATGTACATGTATGTCAACAAAAACTCTGTATGATAATGTATTTTAATATATTTTCTTTTACATTTTGATCATTTCTATACGAGCTGTTTTGGCCCTAGAAATCTTTGAAAGTTAAGTGTTCGTTATTAAATGATATTGGAAAAAAAATGCAAGGACATTTCAAGATTTGTTTCATTATATCAGCCAAATAATGTTCTTATCTAAAATTAACTGTTTCACAGACAGTTCAATTCAAAAAATGAATATCAAAAATATGAATATCAAAACATGAATATCAAAATGTTTTGATATGAATATCAAAATGTGGATATCAAAATTTGAATATCAAATTGTGAATATCAAAATGTTATGACATTAATATCAAATGTGAATATCAAAATGTTTTCGTATGAATATCAAAATGTGAATATCAAAATGTTTTGATATGAATATCAAAATGTTAATATTAAAATGTAAATATCAAAATGTGGATATTAAAATATGAATATCAAAATGTAAACATCAAGATATGATTTTTATGTGTATGTGTATTAACATTAAAGAAACCACACAACTAGCTGTCCATCTAGCTTTCAGATTTGTGGTTCTCCTCCTGTAGATCTGCTCATGCTCCTTTTGTGCCGGAAATCATGCACAGAGGAGCACGCAAGATCTATGATGCTGTAAAGTCACCATATGCAAAATGTCGATGCGACCCCAAATCAGCTACAACAACGACTAAAGAAACAGATATGGAGCGTATGTCCTACATATATTTTAGGTCATATTTGTTATCTTTATTGCTGTGTGACACCAAATACCATCATATATATCATTTAAGACTTTAGACAGGAATGACCTTATGTTAACTAGGTGAAATAAATGTAATACATAGCCGGATTCCAACTCAACACCGTCAGTGGCAAAATGATTTGAATTCGGCTACCTTTACCAGTCGGTATCTTATGGAGGACCCACAGGCATTACTTTCAGACACACATCATTACATCAATAAGTAAACTTGTTGATATTACGTTTGTTTTTCCAAAACCTTGATTTTTTGTTTGATTGGCATTATTCATAAAATATTACTTATCTTTCCTATAGCGACAACGTACTTTTGCATCAAATATCATTCATTCATTCATTCATTCATTCATTCATTCATTCATTCATTCATTCACTCACTCACTCATTTATTTATTTATTTATTTATTTATTTATCTATTTTTTATTTATTTATCTATCTATTTATATATTTGTTTATTGTGTAAAATTAAATTTGATCAATAACACTCTATGTCTGACAGATCTATCACCAGATATACCCTGAAAATAGGTATAACCATAATATGCTACAGAAACATAAAACGGGTTGTTTAATTCATCTTTTTAAAACTGTGGTTTTTATATAAAACTATTTTCCACATAATTTTCTAATCATAAGTAGGGTGAGTCGGTGCAACTATGAGACATATATGCAACGTCAGTTCTGATGTATCATTAACCTCATTTCATGTGTTGTTTTAATTTTCTGTGTTGCAGTAATGTTGTATTGCCTTCATTACTTACCTCTGCTGTCGATATGAAGTATTTACATCTTTTTACTTGTGTTGTTTTAATTTCTTGTTTTGCAATGGTGTAGTTTTGCCTTCGTTACCTACCTCATCTGTGGATATGTAGTATTTAAATCTTCTTACATAATAATGTTATATTTACATCTTCTAACTTGTTTTTTTTTTTTTTTTTTCATTTTCTGTGTTGCAATAATGTAGTATTGCAATCAATATTTTCCTCTGCTATCGGTATGTAGTAACTACATCTTCTAACTTGTGATGTTTTAATTTTCTGTGTTGCAGTGATGTAGTATTGTCTTCGTTACTTAACTCTGCTGTCTATATGCCGTATTTACATCTTCTTACGTGTGTTACTTTAATTTTCTGTGATGCAATAATGTAGTATTGTCTACATTACTTATTACAGTTGTCGATTTGTAGTATTTACATCTTCTTACTTGTGTTATTTTAATTTTCTGTGTTGCAATGATGTAATATTGTCTTATATGGTCCCTGAGAGTGCATTATTGCAGCAATCTTTTATATCTAGACATTTCATTTATCTTTTAGCTCAAGGTTCATTATTTCTGCTGTGATATTCAGATAAATTGTTTAATGCTAGCATATTCTTCTTTTATAATGTGAGTTTATTTTTGATCATTTAATCTAAATAAAATCCATTCTTAAGGATAAAGATTTGAGACAATGATTTTTGATCACATAATAGAATGTTTAATACTTTTCTAGTATGTGTAATACTTTTGATCATGACTTTTATTCGTTGTCCATATTGGAACTAAGTTACCATGGTAATAGAACATGTTTCATCCATGGCTTTGCTCGTTTCTTTGGAATTCGTTAAGAAATCGGCGTGAATAACGTTTTTTTTTTATTTAAACATTTCTTCAAAAATTACTCAGAATCCACGATGGTGAAAAGTCGAAAATACGATGACGAAAAGTCATAAGTACTATGGTGAAATTCAAAATAACAATACAACGAAATTTCACCATCGTGTTTTCGTTATATTGACATTTCACCATTTTACTTACGACTTTTCATCATCGTACCTACGACTTTTCATAATCGTACCTTCGACTTTTCACCATTTCAAATTTTCACCTTCGTAATTTCGTGGTATCGTTGTTTCGAGTTACATGTGTGCCGCGATGGCCCTTTCGGAACACCGTAGTAAATCAATTCGGACAAAGATTTTGATATACAGAATAACATTTATCTCGGCTGGGTGTCAAATCTGATGGATATATTCCCACTACTTTCGTTTTTAATCAGCTGATTTATATGAAGCCGTGTGGAAAGCTTTTGAAGGTTCCTAGATCTTATATGCTAGAAGCGTTTGATAAGAACCGCGAAGAATGATGTTTATTTCGGTTTTATAAAACTTACACGAGCCATCTGCGGTCAGCATCAACTTTTGCATTTTATATTACGCAATGCACGTATATACGTAAAGAGTATTTCAGTTAACTGTGCCTACCGGGACTTTACCGAGGACTTGCCAAAAGATAATAAAAGTTTGATTTTTTAATTACGAATAAAAATTAAATTTATTTCACTATTCATTTCTATGTAATTGTCATTAAGTTAAGTCACTATGTAAATGTACGTAGCGTCTGTTGTAAACTCGGTTTTATTGAAAGTTAATCATTTATATTGAATATGATTTATTTTGAATTTGCCATGAATTTTCAATACGCTATATAATGGGGGGGGGGCATGATTGGTTAGGTCAGGGACAGACGAGTAACTAACTCATCATGGAACTTGCTACTGCTCTAACAATTGAGTACAATACTGTTTCCTTCTTACACTCCAAGTAAATCATTTCTTCTGTATTTCAGGCGTGACGCTTAAAGTATATTATTTTTCTGTCATTTACATGTGACATCTCCAAGAATATTATTTCTCCTGTTATTTATAAAGGTACCGTTAAAAGCACATTATTTCTTCTGTGTTTTACATCGTACCATTCAAACCCCATTATTTCTTCTACCTTTCAGATGTGACCGCTCATAGCGCATTACTTCTACTATTTTCCAGTTATGATTGCTAAACGTACGTTGTTTCTTCTTCTCAGAACGCATAGTTTTATCTGTCCTGCAAGATCCTTTTTTATAATTATTAAAGTATTTAAAATATACAACTGAACATTTATTTTAGTGCTTTACTTTTTTTCCATAAATAACAGTTTACATAATAATATTACAATATGTATATACAAAATGTAAATATTTTTCAAAATATCAGTTTGAACATTAAAACATTTATATACAGAACAAATCAGTGATAAATCTGGCTAAATAAATACAATTGACGATGTTATTTAAATGCAAATATTGAAGAAAAAAACGTGGCGCTATGTATTTGCTAAAACGCTAAAACACCATAGCATTTAACAATACAATCCCAGGGTTACAGCTATGATCGGCGAAAATTATATGCACACTATACTTTATAAATTTAAAAAAAACAAACCGCTGGGAACATATTCTTTCATATTCTTATATGCTCATACCTAGAGAAAGTATAAACAATAACATGTCTCTGTTGTTAAACGCTTATTGTTTATCTAAGAAAACAGAGTAAAACGTTCCATAACAAAAATTCTATTCGGGCATGCGCAATCCGCTTAAACCCCTGTTGCCGTTTGGCATCGATGCTTCTCTTTACATTTAAATATAGATATTAATTTCATCACTAGAAGTAATAATATTTCTTAAAGGCACATTATGCCTAAAAACAATTAAAATTTTACTTCTTTAAAAAGGGGAAAAATGACTACTTTTATAATGTTTAAATAATGGTTTCAGATTATGTTAGATTCTTAATACCTGATGAAAGTACCAATAAATGTGAAATAATTTGTCATAAAAGTATCAAAATGTTAACAAAGGAGTATTTCAATTTCCATACAAAATACGAATTCACTAAAACTGTACTATAAGTATATCTGTACGTATTGCCAAAAAGCAACAGATGCTTCACGTAATTGACCAATGAGTAACTTTTGGATGACATAACAGTACACCAAAATTAAAACGCTTTTAAGAAATGTAAATAAAAAGCATTTCTGGGGCTTATTGGCCTTTAACAATATTAAGGAAAATAATAATGTGTAAGTAAGTGGGATATAATAGCACGTGTATTATTATCTAACGTGTTATACACGTGCACAAACAACCTGACCATCTTCTGCAACTTGCAACTGGTACTCGCGCTGACCGCTGACATTACATAAAGACTGGAATTTATTATGCCCATCAACTGCTTCACTGCTTCATGAACAGAAGAATGTTATAAGAAATGACAATTGATGATAGAGATATTGACATGTATAATAACAAACATAATTTACGTCTGCATCGGTACCATTTTATCCAGAAATGTCAGATTGCGTTTGTTTTCTGATATTCTAGAAAACAATAATCGAACACAAACATATTACATAACGTTTACAACAATGGGGTCATTTCTCTGACAGCGTGAATTTTAAACTCCATTAAGATGAATAGCTCAACAAATTATCAGTCATAATATTTTGGTCGTACAGAAAGATTTTTTAGCATATCCAAATATGTCATGTGACCTAACATGTTCAAGCAAGTTGCCTTCTATTAGCTGTTGCATAATTAAATATTTAATAATACTATTCTATAATAATAATGTTCTTGAATAATAATGTTCTTGACAAATAATGTTCCTGAATAAAAATATTCTTTAATAATAATGTTCTTGAATAATAATGTTTTTGAATGATAATGTTCTTGAAAAATAATGTTCTTGAATAATAATGTTCTTGAAAAAAATGTTCTTCAATAAAAATGTGCTTGAAAAAAAATGTTCTTGAATAATAATGTTCTTGAAAAAAAAAAAAGTTCTTGAATAATAATGTTCTTGAATAATCATATTCTATAATCATCATGTTCTAAAATATTCACATTATACATGTATAATCATTATATTCCTGAATAATTATGTTATAGACTATATTCATGTTCTAGAAAATCATTGGTCTAGAATAATCACATGCTAAAAAAACCATATTCTAAGATATGCATGTTTAAGATAAATCGCGCTGTAGAAAATGTACTATAAATGTTCTAAAATATTCTTAAATCACGATTAATTGTATTACCATGATTTACAAAATAAATAAAAAAAAGAAAAAGAAATTAAAGTTTGGCATAAAGTTATATGATTCATTAATAAATATCTCTGTTCAGCAATGAACTGTTTCAAATATAAATTTGATGACCGGAAACGGAATAAAACCTCACTTCCGGTTATATAAAAGTTTCAAGTACAACATTACGCCATATGTTGATGTCATACATATACATAATGTGTCCATTGTAGTTACATGTATAACAATGTTGAATGACATCATGTTATTTATATTTGCATTAAAACGGTTCACTTATTATAAATATATGTAGCTAACACATCTCAAAGTAATTTAAGTAAGTAATTTAATACCACAGTCAACATTCACTCAGCATCTGTCAAAAGACGTTGACAGTACGCACCTATTAAAGTCCTCTTTTGTATCATTTCAATAAATGTAGCTCCTTTGCGAGAAACGTTTTCTATTTTCACAATTCCGGGATATGGTTAGGGTCAGGATCAAAATTCATATTCAAGAGTTCAATATTCCATCCTGATGTTTTCTTTTTGAACAAAAACCGGAAGTATGATTCTTGAGAATCAAAGCGTCGCTGAAACTTCTTTTTTTTCTTGCACTGCAGCAACATCCGAGTTTCAACTTTGTGTTGTTTTTATTTTTAGTGTATAATAGTAATACACACTAACATATATCCACTTATTACATGATGAGGGAATCACACTATAGAGGGCGCTCGCCAGGTGCCATTGTGCTCATCATCGGAGAGCCTGTAGTGGGGCTTATACTTTCTACAATCAATGACAAACAATCCAAACTGCTGACGTTTGTGTGTTGTTGTGATTGTTGTTGTTGCTGCTGTTGTTGAGGATGATGATGACTGTGATCCATGTAGCCTGGAAGTAGATAATATGTAGATGTTAGAAACAATGTAAATTGTAAATACATGTATGTGAGGAAAAAATGTAGACTTTATTTTAAAAACAATATAAACCATTCTTTTATATTAGAAACGCTCAAGGTCATATGTGTATGAAAAAGTGTTAACAATATGTGTTAGAAACGATGTAAACTAACATGCGTTAGAAATGTTGTAAACTATAAATGTTAGAAACCTTGTAAACTATATATGTTTTGAAACCTTATTAACAATTTGTGTTAGAAACGTTGTTAACTATTAAGTGTCAGAAACTTTTAGACTTTATGTGTGAGAAACATGTTAAACTAAACTGGTCTATGTTAGAAACAATGTAAACTATATGTGTAAGAAATGTTGTAAACTCTACTCTTGTATTTTAAAAGCATTGTAAACACTATATGTGAGAAACAATGCATCAAAATTAACATATATTTGTTATAACGTAATAACAAGATGCGTTTAAAGTGTATCCTACGCTACTATAATTCCGTACAAGAAAAGTGGAATTTACAACAAAAATACAGACTTTTAAAATATGATAATTTTAGAATATGTTGAAATTATTTAAAACAAGTAAAAATAAAATGTTTATTTAACAAGATGCCCCATGGATAACCAAAACCAGATGTTTCAAATCCGTAATGCAATCAAAACGGTATTACAACGGGGGTATAAAATTTCACGCCAATTTCGTTTTATCGCCTTTTATCAACTAAAGGTCAGGTAGCCCAGCGCGTGCAACTGCACACGTGCATTATGTAACCTATTAAGATAAGACTCATTGTGATGGGTCGGTTATTTATCATCTTTATATCTAATTAATACTAATAATTGTCGGTGAATTAAGCGGTGGGGGACTATGGACGGGCCACCTTTTACCAAATGTTTCGGCAAACAATATTACTTTGAAATTTAAGACGATGATACGTCTTGCGATTAGAATTGCATCGGGCGAAATATGTTGGCAGTCTGAGGCCGTTTATGATCACGAAGTTCATCTAATAGATGAACAATTCTGCGCTAACCCTTCTTGTGTCTTTATTTTCAATATGGACTCGTCCTTCTTTGGATTTGAGACTGTCCATTGTTACTATGAGGGATTTCATGTTAAAAATGCAAAAAAATAAGCAGACGACAGTAAAAAAAGTCACGTTAAACAGCACGGAAGTCAAGGCTGGTATTATTCTATATGCATATGGCAACAACAAGGCAGTATTGCCGCTGGCAAATACGAGTTAAAGACCTAATAAAATTAATAAATTCATAATATTGTATTCAATTTTATGTATCTCAAAATTAATTAGAAAAAAATGAGTTAATTAGATTTCCAAAACACATCTTATAATTTCTTTTTAGAAATGAAAAAAATGACAACATTATTCATGAAAATATAATTGAAATAATTAAATGAATAATGTCTTTCATCATTATCTCTATTGAAATGATAAATTATAGTCTGATTTTTTTGTCTAAATTGATTCAGTATTACTTTGCAAAAGTTAGCGCTGAGTAGGTAGCTTTGCAACTTTCAAAGAATAGTATTTGTGAAATAACAAAACATCAAGATGTTTTGTGTCACAATATATTATAAACCAGATAAAACGTCGAAAACGGCAAAACCAGCATTTTACGAATTATTCTTAGTGATGATGACGTCATCGCGTTAAATACGAATACATACATACATATAAAGAAAATCGTAATACATATAGTTACATTACACTGAAAACGCCATGAGTTAAATAAATTCCATGCAGAGTATTGACAAGTCACTCGAAGAATTTTAGTGAGAAATAAATATGAGCCGTGTCATGACAAAACCAACATAATGCATCCGCGCAGTCTGATCAGGATCCATGCTGTTCGCTATCAGTTTCTCTACTTGTAATAGAGTTGGTAAGCGAACAGCATGGATCCTGACGGTCTGGATCCATGCTGGTCGCAAACGCATTACGTTGGTTTTGTCGTGACGCGGCTCAGATGTACGACAGCTTTCTCTCGTAATTATGGAGTCGCACGGTGCATTATTATAAAAACATATATTTTATTCTTCTACATATTGTGTTTTAAGAAGGAGAGAGAAAAAAACATTCATTACAAATGATCTTTTTTTTCTTGTAATATTGAATAATGACAAAGTGTTATTACAGAACTGAGACTGGAAATACTATTGTCATATCTGGTCGTTTATTGGGGAATAAGAGGGCGCTAATAGCAAGTGTAATAAACATGTAGACGCTTGAAGGGTTCGTCTGAGAGTATAGTACCGTACCGTAGTTGTTACCATCGCATTCAGTGCATTGTAGGAATTATCATACTGTAATATATGTTAATCGACACACTGGATGAGCTTATAAATCCCTTATTTCATGTAATGGACTTCTCATGTTTTGAATTTGGGTAGGTCGATTGTTATGACCAGGGATTTTAGGATAATTTTTTTTAAATTCTGAGTCTTGTCAGGCTAAACGAAAGAAGATCGTTGTTGTTTTCATTTAATGAACTTTTAATTATTTAATTTATAATATAGATCTTGTAGATTGTGTTTTTTATTTGACACTACAATATGTCCTTGAACCCGTAACCGCTGTTACCAAAAGTGATAAGCCTTTTTGTCACCATTATATGTCAGACCAGCCTGCAGATCCGTGCCACTTTTGACAAATCTCTTTCATCTTAACAGCTCAATTTTTAAGATTTTGATATTGAAATCCCTTAAATTTGAATGGACTGTTCCAAGTTCAAAGCAGGGCAAATCCATTACATAATTTCAGCAGGTTTAGGGACTAAAAGAAAATAATTTGTAAGTAGTGCGCTAAGTGTAACAAAGTTTTGTCCTGAAGTGTAGTATAACATATTAATCATACGCTAGATAATTACATACATTAACATTTTATACTCGTGTTTTTATGCCATACTCGCACATATGTACTGCACCTAAATCAAGAGAAAAACGGATTATAATACGGGCTGTAGTACGGGTTTTATTGGTATTGGGCAACATTAATGACAGTGTACGTAAGTAGTTTGCCCATGCCGATGTATGCAGTCACGTTCTGAACAACACCCGGATATCATGTTATCAAATTCCTGTATAATTCATAGACACTTCAACACATTCTTTGTTCTAATAACTAGTCAGCATCAACAATATACCGCTTACAAAGACAGTAGAATGTATGCAATTAGTGTATTCTGTTCGTGACAAAAATAAATAGATGTTGCTTGTTGGTTGTTTTTTTTAAATGATTCAAATGTGTAGATTTTGGAACTGGGCGTTTGTCAAGCAACGATTTTTAAGCTTAGCTGCGTTTTACAACAATAATAATAATAATAATAAAAATAATAATAAAATATTTCTGAAAGATCTATAAAAGAAGAAGTAACACATCGCACAAAAGTAGCATCTTAATTTAAATGTGGTCTCCTAAACAATCTATAATAAGAAAAACAACAACAACAACACGAAAAACATCCATTACATGGAATCAATCAAAAGTTGGTCCTAAAACAAACCTAATTTGATTGATTTGACAAACATTTCTTTTTTAATATTTAATTTATTTTTCAATATCATTCAAACACTTTTCATTTATAAATAATTTGACAGATATACATGTACTTGCATAAAAGACATGATAACATTATGAACGCATTAACTCTTATCTTCAGTAGCTTTTGCGTCTTGCCAGGAACCAAAACTGATTGACCATTCATTCTTTATTTTTTCATTTCGAGAAAATATTGATTAAATTAAGAATAAAAAAAGCAGACGATATTATGATTAGACTTCAATATTGCCAGCATGCAAAAATGTAATAATAATAATAATAATAATAATAATAATAATAATAATAATAATAAATATAAAAATAATAATAATAATAACAATAATAATATTAATGATGATGATGATGGTGATGATGATGATGATGATGATGATGATGATGATGATAGTAATAATAATTATAATAATAGAAAGACTACAAAATGGGTTTTATATACTTTAAAATAAATAATTGTTGCCTTAATTAATAGTATGTTGGTTTTTTTTACTAATTTTCGGCTAAGTCAAAGAAATAACTTAAATTTTGCATAACCATTCTTGGTTATAATGTTGGTTTGGCATGGAATATGTAAACACACCGATACATCAAACCATACATGTCTGCCCAACAAACAAACAAAACATCAACGAAACAACAAAAATAAACGACAAACTTTGTCTCTAAATAACAAACAAATCTTAAAACAAATGGGAGCAATTCTTTTCTTTTTTTCAGCAAAAATAAAACAACAACAGCAAAAAAACGTTTGACGTGCAAAGCAGACGATATATAGCTGTAAGGAGCAGATGTGTTGTTTCTGCCCTCTTCAGGAGCTGATTATTGTCCTGTCTTTCAGCACATAGATGCCTAATTTGTGCGGAAATATATCGTACATGTGTGCCGCGCGAAAACTTCGTACATGTAGCAGACGATAAACTATTCCATAATACGGTTTACATTCCGCGCAATATTATTTCAAACATAAAAATAAAACAACACGAAAAGTAAGTTTGAAAACTTTTGAAAAATTGGATGAAATTAAAAACATTTTGTTTATTAATCAAATTAGTCGCTATATGAATATATATGAAGTTGTAATTTTAATTAAGTTAAAAATGAAAGACATATAAAAATCTAAAAAGACATCGGATTTCAAGGTTAACCTAACCTGTCTGATGCCTTTAATTTAGAATAGCCTTTTCAAAGTGTCAGGGAATTTCAATATTCAAAATAAAATAATAAATTAGCTACAAACAGTATAGAGGCTGGACAGATCAGCTCGGACCTAAAGGCTGACATGGGCGCCACACAAGTGACAAAGGCTAATAACTTTTGGTTCCAGCATGCTAATGGTTAGATTTATGGACTTCTTTGTTTTTGACATATAAAAAAGTTTGCTCATGAAAAAAACTTTGCCTGTTAATTCGTTGTTATGAATATCTGTTTGTATTTATTTATTTTTTACAAAAATCTTGCTTCAAAAGAAGATAAATATAACGAGTCTACAATTTTACTTTTTCAATCTATTAGAGTAGCAATTGGTCTATGAAATGTGTATTTTGTTGATATTGCTTCATAAAATTGTATATTTTGAGAGAATCTTCACTGCCCAATTAAAAAGATTATAATGTTTACATAATGAAACAAAAATAGGCAATAACTTTAGGTTTAATACAGATGAGATTGAACATTTTAATGGCGTATTTTCTTTGCAGACGAGAAAATCTTGAAAAACGCGGGTATTTATCAGAATGAACTGAAACTAAAGAAAATGCCCTAAGAAAAAGGGATAGTAATCAAACGAAATGTCCTTAAATTGGAGAGATAAGTTAACGTTCTACTGGTGTGAACTCTAGATAGGAAATCAGCGTAGAGATAATTGGCTGTATAAAAACCTATCTATAGCTAGTCTCTTACAGTTAAAGAAATGATATAGATGCCGGCGCTGAAGAACTACTTTTTTTTAGGTGCAAGGAATCTTCACAAAGTTCAAATATTTCTCACATCTCATTTCCTGCAATTTGTTGGGTGTTTTTTTTTCTATCGTAGTTTTACAGTGTAATGAGGCAAATTAATATTGTAAGTTTTATATAAGTCAGTGTATTATATGGTGTACCAACAAGACCCTTAGCCGGCATTTTTTTTTCAAAACAATTTGAAACTAATCTTATCAATTTAATCACACTACCAAATGATATCAGTAGTAAAAAACAAGGAACAAAAATCATCAGAATTTAAAGTTGATTAAATGATAAATGTTGCTTAAGTCGGTGCTAGGGGGAGTGGACGGTAGTTTGTATCTATTACTATTGTCCATGAACAGTGTCAATCAAACCGACCCTGCATCTTCACATCTTCGTTTTTGGGATTCTTTAGAAACCCCGTTTTTTTCTGTTTTTAATCGCTTCAAGAATGATTCTCGTAAAGAAACAATGCTTCTTTTGTACTTATATTTTATGAGAGAAAAAAAGAAACAAAAATAAATGTTCATCAGCAATGGTCAACACTTCACAAGGCACAAATTTCCAAAAAAACTGAGATCTTGCATAAAAAATAGGTCAATTAAGAGACATAAATTTGTGCACATTTCATAGTAATGTTTCAATTTCAGCAGCAAGTAATCTCTTCAGGTTTTGTTGAAAACTCTTGCATTTATCATATGTATCTACAGATGTGGAAGTATTTATTCTTAAGAAGTTACACCATTATGTTTAATAGTCCCTTCAGGTGATACATACGCTTGTTTCTATATAACTAGTTATGTAAGCACGTCGGGAATAAAAGTTCATGCGTTAGATCTAGTTAAATTATTTGACTGTATTGTTTTCTATTCAAAACGTACATTTTCAAAAATTATCAGGCGTTTTCATTTTGAATATTTCTTCATTATCTATTATTGTTATCTTTATCATCTTAATTATTATTATTATTTTATTATTATTATTATTATTATTATTATTATTATTATTATTATTATTATTATTTTATTATTATTATTATTATTATTATTATTATTATTATTATTATTTGTTGTTTGTTGTTGTTGTTGTTGTTGTTGTTGTTGTTGTGTTGTTGTGGTGGTGGTGGTGGTGAAAGTATTTATGTTTATTTAGCGTTGTTATTTGTTAATTTCAAAAACGTTATAACAGAAAAACGTTTATTACATGCTTTTCGGTGGTTTATAGAAATATATCAGTGATATAAAACTGGTAATTTCACTGTTTGAAACAGTGAAATTACCACTTTGATAATTTCACTGTTTTGAATTTAAGCCCCTTACGTTGTTTCAGTGAAATACCAGCGTGCACAGTACTGGGTACCAACTTAATGACGTCACGTCGTAAATGACGTCACGTTGTATTATTATTTGGCGCGCTTTTCATTCAGTTATAGGTTTAATTTCTTTTTAAAACGTTTCTGTGCATGTAATAAAAAGAAAATTTGTTTAGTTTAGTGTAAGATTGAAATATATTTCACCTTGTGAACACCAAAAGTTCAAATTTCACTCGTGGCTGCGCCACTCGTGAAATATACCTTTTGGTGCTCACTCCGTGAAATATATTCAGATCTTACACTGAACTAAACAAATATCCTCTATTTGTTGGTGAGGAAGATCAAACTTTAAAAATAATAAATAGTGTCAACGTTTGATTCTTTCGAACGTCAAATTCGTTTTAAGGTGTGAGTTTGCAATTTTATTTCATATAACCTAAACCTCAAGTTAGATAAAAAACGAACGAATATATAACTAAATTCATTTATGACAAGTAAATTATAGTTTTAAAAAATTATCTTACATTACTGTGCTACAACTTCTGGTAATAATAGATTGCCCAGAGATAACAGCCATGTACCGTGACATAACAAATACCAAAAACTTTAGAGAGCGCGTATCGTCATACATAAGATAATAAAATTGCCATGGTACCTTCGAAAACCCGGAAATACACTTGAAATTCTTTTGATTCTCTAGAGTAGAGTTCATTTCCCCATTATTAACTCTCCAGTTTCCACTGGGATCATATTACATTCAATTAGAAACATGCAAAAATTCTTGATTGCTCGTTTTCAACCCCTGTTGATGTAATAATTATACCACTAAGGGGGGATTTTTTTCTTGAAAATAATTTATCAAGCGCGTTTTCTTATTCGTTGATATATTATTTAATTTTTTTCTACTTCGATGGTAAAACTTAAGAATATTTTGTTAATTTTCTAGTTGATACCGTTTCGTGAACAGTAAAAAACAGTTATGCATTAATACAAGTGATGTGAAAGAAAAAAAGGAAAAAGAAAAGTCTGGAAAAAAATATGGAAAGGAGAAGAACAATGGAAAAAAAGAATATGTAAGACGAAAACGAAAAAAAGAAATGAAAAAAGGAGAAAAAGAAGACAAAAATACTGAAGAAGAAAGAAAAAGAATAACTAGAAGAATCAAAAGACGATGATGAAGATGAAGAAGAAGAAGAAATAAAAGGGCAAATCAAGAAGAAAGAAAAGAAGAAGAAGAAAATTGGAAAAAGGTAGCAGAAACAGTAATAGGAATCTAGGAGGACGAGAACTTTGTCTTATGTTTGAGATGGACAAAACTTTTTAAAAGGGAAATGAGTGCAGCGGGAGTATGAAATCCGTTTTTCATGGTTAATTTAACACGAATCGATGTGGCGAAAGTGATATCTTCAAAAGCATATGCATATTTGGTAGTTATAAATATGTAAATATGTATTTTAATCTATATGAACCTATTTTATTTTTGTTGTTGTTGTTGTTGTTGTTCTCAACGTTAACATATTTGTCATCATCATCATCATCATCATCATCATCATCATCATCATCATCATCATCATCATCATCATCATCATCGTGATCGTCATCATCACTATCATCGTGTTGTGTTATGGTTAGACAAATAAATATATACATACCATTTGGATGTGTTTGGTAACCATTGGTCATATCCGCCATATGATGAAGTTTATCCGGATAAAAATGTGGACTGTTCACTGTCTGAAACACGAAAAGGTAATAAATTAACGAAAAGTTCTAATGAAGTTAAAAAGCAAATTTTAAAGTGGTATAGTGAAAATGTCTACATCAAGGAGCCAGGCGTTGATGAGGACAATTCAAAGTTTTTAATACCATTTTTTATTTAATTTTCGTGATCCCTTTATTCTGTGATGTCATAATTAAAGACTAAGTGTTTTTTATCTTTATACAGACTATGTGTGTAACAAATTGTAACTGGTAAATGTTCCAGAAGAAACGTGGGGTAGAAAGAGACGAAGTGTGTTTTAAACAAGTACTTGCTTATTACTACGGATTATTATTGCAATAAAATTCATTATTTTTATGTTTTACACACAACAGAAATACAGAAATGTCTGCAAAAACAACAAAGATTCGGCACTAATTATGATGAAATAAAGCGTCTAAGATTATCATCAAATAAAGCGTCTAGATGCTCTTAGACTGGTTTCGTTTCTCACTGAAAACTCATTATCGTCTACATCAAAAAGAACTGCAACCAGTCCGTAATGATTTTAACATAATTTGAAAGATGTTCATCTAATTAAATTTTCGGCTGCAAAATTGTGAAATGTGAAATGTTGTGTTAAGTCCTAAGCGACGAAATGAAGTAAAAGTTTTGAAAAATGGTGAAGAATCCTGTGTTATTTATGACCGTCTCGTTTGTTTTCATTCCACAGAGTTTCCGTTAAAAATTTAATTTTCACTTTCAGGTCAAAGGTCGTTAAATGCTTTTATTCTCTCCAGTTAATTCATGATCAAAGCTTTGATGGAATGCCTTAAACTGTTTCAGTGCCTTAGTGGAGACAAGATGCATGTCGAGTTATATGTTGGGTCTCTGTGAAGAACGCTATAAACAAACATTTAAAAGTGGTTCATTAACAGATCTTTACCGTGTTTTATTGATGTTAACGGTTCTTGACGTGTTGACGCTAAGAACTATTCCAAAATTAAGTGAACACAAAATTTTATTCCGGCAATAATAAGACATTCCAGTTGAGTTAAGAAAAATATTCATGATAGAGGATGGACAATCTTTTTACTTTTATTTTATTTTTTTCTCTTCCCGCTGCATCTGCAATGCAATGATAGACGTGTTATAAATTGAATACAAAGAAATGAGCCGTTTTGTCAATGATGTTCTAGAAGAGACATAGAAGATGAATTTCATTTTATTCATGTCTGTCCATGTTAAACGATAATATTATGGTATTTCTTGAAAGGCACAATAGACGTCAGTTAGCAGTTTATTACATAAAAGTCTTGACTATTAAAATTTTAATGTTAAATAATGTTCAATAAAAGATCAAAATGAAGATTTGGCCAAAATTTTTAAAAACATGTTGACCCTTATTTAACTGACGCTTTTTAATAATTATCAAGTTGTGATTGATTACAAGCAATTATTGCATTGATTGGTTCCTCGGACATGTACATATTACTTGAATATTATGTTTCCTATGATGATGTTCTATGTGCAAATCAAAAACAAAAAAAGTTCAGCTCTGATCGGTTCCGTTTTTAATGCGAAATATTTTAAGTATCAAGTAAGACGCAAGCTTGCGGTTATAACTATTTTAAGCTTATTACTCATCATTTGTTCAAATGCCATCAATAATGTTCATGTTGCCAATATAAAAATGCTAGAATTTTACGATATTGATATTAAGATGATTTTTTAAACATTGAACCAAAGTAAAGAAATTTATCACATAAACCCAGTTAATAGAAACGATATTGCACTATACACTCATTCAGTATCCTCTATATATTAAAATAAAAAGTGTAACCATAACATTTTTATTATATTCTTAACATGCATGTCTTCTAAATATGTCTATATGAATGTATATTTTTTAAGAAATACAGGGAAACCGAAGCAGCTGGCGAGAAGAACGAGAAATATAATGTATTAAATTTAATATAATGTATAAACAATATTTGTCATATTTCTTATTTGGGAAAGATCTGAATACAAGTCATTTATTTCATGATAAGTCATGTGAAGTTCCTCAAAGATTCACCACATTTGGCTATTAAATGATTAATTACAGTATATAGTGCAGTATTTTGAAAGGCCATCATTATATTTACTGTTTTAGGATAATTTGATTTCGAGTTTTAAAGGTAACATATGTGCGATAAATTTTAGAGTTAATAATTAAATAAATATATAAATAAATAAATAAATAAATAAATAAATAAATAAATAAATAAATAAATAAATAAATAAATAAATAAATAAATAAACAAATAAATAAACAAACAAATAATAAAATCATTGATGAACTTTCTCTGCTATGGATTGCTATTTGCTCCATCCACGTTCAACTTAAATATTTCCCTATGGATGAAAAAGGACAATCAATCAATCAATCAATCAATCAATCAATCAATCAATCAATCAATCAATCAATCATATTTAATCTACTTGTATTTAATGATGACAATAATGATAATAAATTTATGACTGAAAATAGAAACATTGTTTTTTTTCATACGTCTTTTAGATAATCGACAATATTCATCACTAGTTCTATTATAATATATACATGTATACAGAACTGTTATTATATTATCTAATCAAGCACCCCCATGGATCTCGATGTAGACAAACTTGATTCATGCCCATTAAATCTCAATCAGTGGGTACGGTAAGCGAACGTATAAGTGGAATATACCTTTTGAAGTACATGCTATTTTGATAGCCTGTCAACAGTGGCTCTTCATTATGATTCAATTCAGGGGGAAGAGAAGAATAAATGAAAGGAAAGCAAAATGCCATGGCAATGTTTACCGCGAACCATCAAAGCAACTAATACATTTTCAAGAGACAGTGTTATTGTTTTTTAATAAATGCTTGATGGCTAGAGTAAATTATACAAGTCTATGCTAAACATTTACAAAATTATGTTATTTGTCGATGTACTTCAAGTCTTAAAGAACTTCTCTCTTGTATGTGCTTTGAATAAGTACAATGTTTGTAACGTGTTCGTACATTTCCTGATTATTTTTTCTTCATGAAAACTGAGACTTATATACAGAATATATAGCTCTATGATGTAAATGAATATATAATATTTTATGAACAAACATAATCTTGACCAAACATAAAGGAGATATTTGTACTGATGTCCAAAGATAATTAATGAATGACAATTCTATTTTTAGATACTTAATAATGACTGTTACGGTATAAAGAAGATTTTAAAGATGATCATGTATTTTTTTCTATCTTATTCGTAATTATATTATACAAAGTAATTGTAATTTTATTGTTTTTACATTAAAACACAACATGAGGATGGAGTG
Source organism: Ruditapes philippinarum (assembly GCF_026571515.1). Lineage (NCBI taxonomy): Eukaryota > Metazoa > Mollusca > Bivalvia > Venerida > Veneridae > Ruditapes > Ruditapes philippinarum. The sequence continues at coordinate 91,864 of NW_026853265.1, forward strand.
TTTTTTTATACCTAATACGAGAAATGTAGTTTAATTAATTTTTACATTGTGTATATGTCAGTGTTTATAAGTAAGCATTTACAAAATTAAATTGGTCAAGAACGGTTCAATTTAGTGTTTGAAATTATTTTCATGAAACTGTCGATTTACTAGACTGATTAAATTTAGCCGATTCACTAGAATAAATGTGTTATGATTAATTTGAAATACATGTGCTGTAATTCTATTGGAGAAAAAATTTATTTCAAACATCAAAAACCAATAAAAAGTTACATTAATTGTTGGGCTTTTTAATAAATGATTGGGTTTTACTACTTTTATAATATACAGCTTTTTTATTAATTTATTTCAGTAGCTATTCCATCATCACCCCCAAGATTTCAGACGTGTCACATTGATAATTTCGCTGATAAGACATTCTCCAGAAAATATTATTTTGTGTCTTTTATCTTAAGACATTTATATAAAAAGGCGGCCAAATTTACAAAATGACAACCATAATTATGGAACCCACCCACTGACCGTGATATTCACCTAATCGTAATCATCACAAGGCGTCAACACGAATCACATCTCATCTAGGAACGTTATCTGTTCACCCTCTACGAGATAAGGTTAAATTGGAGAGCTCCTCGGAGCTCCTGTTTCGCCAGAATAGAACAATGTGATTACTATGGTAAATATAGTGTATTATTACATACATACAAACAAATGGAAAATGTATACAAATGCCGAAATATGAACAAAATAATCAAATTAGTAACAGAAGTTCCCCTTAATCTATTGTTAACTGTCAACACCTTTATTTTGAAAATATAATAATAATAATAATGATTTATAGGATAGTTAACTACATATTAACCGTTAATTGTTCTAAATTATCTAACTGCATTGAAGTTATTTGAATTTGTTTTTTTATCCCAACACTCTCCCAATTAGAAATATATCTACAGTATTATATTTTAATGTAAACATTAAGCTACACATATATATGTACAAATGTATTTTCAAAATGACTAAAGTTTAAAAAGTGTAAAAATTCAAAGTCACCCATGATGTCATTGTGAAAATGGCATATCCAATTTTCACTTATTGCGATTCAATATGGTATGTTCTGTTCTTTTGAGAGAGAAAAAAGCAACAATTAATGCAATGTTTTTTACTTAACTGTTCTTGATATAGATAGTTCAATATGTACATTAGAAAATTTAATTGTATTATTTTTCTTTACATTATTGCTGACATCACCAGAACAGATAATACATTTTTGTTTTATATTTTAACATCGACAAAATTTGATATGATTATTATTAATACCGTAACAAATATAAAAAAATAATTCTACATCAAAATGCCTAATAGAACGAGGTAAAGTAGCCATAGTCAAAATGTCATTTATATACCTCTATGACACGGCGACCTGTATCGAAAAACGTCTCCAAAACAATACATCTAACAGAAAAGATTCACCAATCTAACTTAAAATGTGTATAGCTCATGCATTTCCAGCTATGAATTGTAAAGCATTTCCAGTCACGAATTGTAAAACTCGTACAGTTTTTAAATTTTCTAAAATTCGTTCATAATAATTAAGAATATTCTATTCAACAAATAAGTATAAGTTGAAAAAATAGGTATAAATATTTTTGGAGAGCTAAAATATAAATAATAATCAATGAAATAATTATATAAATATATTACACAAGTAGAACTCAGTGTAAGTAGTTTAAGTCTTTAAGTTCTTAAAGATGGTGATTAAAGATAAACTATTGCAATCAACTACCAAATTAACCTATCAAATTGGACAAATGAAGGAAAATACCACGTGATGAGATTTTATAGTGATAAATGATGCCCTTGAGGGAAAGATACCGCCCATACTTTCATATAAATATCTTCTAAATGAGACTATCGCCGTCTAAATGACCTATGGTCAAGTGACGGCCCCTAAAATCACAAACCCCTGCTGATAAGTGCTGTCGAGGAATTAGGGGTTTGTTTAGAATCGCGGTAACATGATTGCATTGTAATGACGTTGATCAGCGCATCGAAAGTTAATAATGTTCTACAATAATGACGTACGCCAGCTAATTATTTTGACATCATAATTAGCGGATAATCTGACGTAATATCTTGTTGAGCAAAATAAAACAGAGCTCAATTACGACAACGATTCTGCTACCTCTTCTTCGCAGAATCGTTTGGCGCTAATATTTCAGTATAAGAGGCTATGCAGGCACTGATAAAAGGAAAAAAATATACAACAAAGCACATTAATGCGACTTCTGATTTATTCTTAGAGTATAATTCAAATGGCTTTAGAGTAACTGTTTGTCTTGGTATAAAATCTAAGCCTACTAAAACGTAAAGTCGAAAATTATATAAAGGTTATAGCAATGACCATACCAAAGAGATTGTGGCTAACAAGAGAGTTTGCTAGGGGTTGGGGTGAGGATTGGGGGGGGGGTGCTTGTTTGAAAACAGAGAGTTGTTTCAAGGTCTTTGTTAACACCTTGTTAATATGAAAATCATCTCAGAGACACCATAAATGTCGCTGGTTATTTCGGAAATCATTTAAGGGTCATAGAAACATCTTGAAAGCATATGAAAAATCTAAGAGTAAACAGCCCTCGTAAATGTATTTTGTGTGTCGGTGTATAAACATTAAATTATAAGCACATGTTGGTAAAGTCGCGGTTAACTAGAGTTGAGGGTATTTTCAGTAACTGTCATAAGCTATGTTTTGACACATGAGAATTAATAATTCTCTCGTTTCCACGGAATCTCTAGCATTTCTCACAGAAAAGCTCGAGTACTCTTTAAGCAAGGAGAAAATAAATTCCAGATCTTATTAAAAACTTCGAAATGAAACAGTGTTGTAATGTGGTCGTAACATATTTGCGTTTGTGAGAAAGGAACTTATATAATTGTTTCATTACGATTCGGAATAATTATTCAGAAATTTTAATGAGTAATTTAGGCCCACGGCGAAAAGTCTTAGAGTTCTAAAAAGAGGTGTGTGCCCCCGTAAGACGAGATTAAGGTTTATTATCCATAATTGTTTCTATGTTACAGTCGTAATTCGTTAAACAGTTTATACGAACCTAGTTTTCACGATAATTCGTCATTTCCATGATACATGTGTTAATCAGATCTTTTAATCCAAAGAAGGCTAAATCAGAATTCGGAACTTTTTTTTCGATTTTGTTCGATTTTGTCTATAAATTAATCTTTTTATATGGCAAGAGCCATAATTAATATTGACAAATCGATGATAACGTATTTATAGATAGCCATTCAATCACACCTTTAAGCTGTTGGCTTAAATTCTATAAAACAAACTTAATAATACTCTTCTAAACCCTCCAAAAATATTTTTTAAATTTTAACGTTATATTTTAACCCAATTTAAGCATATACTCGCTTTGGTCGTTTTCACATCATGTATTCTCAGTTAGGGTCGTGTACATTACTACTTCGGTGTACTTCTCCCATTAATTTCTAAGATTTGAACAAGATTTCTCCCCCCAATGTTTGACTTAGTTCAGACTCCTCATCATAGAGATAACAGTATCTACAGTAATGTTATATTTATGGGAGGTTATCATGGAAATTATATATGTTTTACAGTGTCAAAAAGAGAATAATTTCCAAGGAAAAGAATACACAATTACTGGGCTTTAGTTTGATGCTGGGGGTAAAATATGAAACAGACGTACGATAAGCCTGCAAGTTGATATGTTAACTCTGTTAAATTTACGAATGTATGCGGTGTAAATTTTATTAAAGTGTCTAAAATTACCGTACGTTTAAACGGCTTGGCAGTTTTAAAAGATATTTTGTCCCTTTTCCCTCGAAACTGATTCAAGACTGAGGATATATGCCGTTGTTTACGAGTAGATAAATAATAGAATGCACTTACAATTATTTAGGAATGCCAATAAATAAGTCATAAGACAAAACAAATACGAAATAATGATTACTTTATCATCAACACGTCGGTAATAAATGATACATAGAATTTGTAAAAGAATTACTTCCCCAATTCATGCATTTCACCGCCCTCTTTTCTTAGGAAATGGTTGCATTTCATGTAAACAATTAACCGTGCAAATTATGATGACAGCAATATATAAAACAATAAACAGATTTTTTTTTAATATATTTACCATATAGTCAGAACCATTTGTAGAATTTGTGTCATTACAATGGTCGTCTGCTCGTACTATTCTGTTCCCATGAAGCATGTCTTCTAAACTTTCAATATACTCGATGGCGTTCCGCAAAATTTCTACTTTTGGAAGTCTTTGGTTAGGATTTGGGCATGTTCGTTTCTTTAACACCTCAAACGCCTCGTTGACTTTTCGCAGACGCCGGCGTTCCCGCATTGTTGCGGCTTTCCTTCTGTCAATTTGAACACTTTTTCTTTTACAAGCTTTACAAGCCCATAATAAACAGCGTCTATTTTCACCATGGTAACCCGGAGCGAGCACGTGCGTGAGATGTTCTTCATTGTCGTCTGCGGAATTAATGTCATCTCCACTTTTGTCCGAAATTTCGTCTTTAAGAGATCCTCCACAAGATGACATAGGACTATTATGTTTTAAATCCATGATATGATCTTCGTTGTCCACTAAATCGTCACTGCACTTAGAGTCCTTTGACTCAGTTGTTTTTATTGTTGTCGATTTTTCATCTTTTTCGTCTTTGACAGACTTTGTGTTCGCCTGCTGCGTCTTATCCCCACTGTGAGATCTGCCTTTACTTCGTTCATAATCCGGACTTGAATTGTTGTAGAAATTTGAAGAAGACGAACTTGAAGTGTTTCCTGGAAACTGATAGTGTTCCGAATATGCCCTGCCCGGATATCTCTGGTACGGCACAGCGGATGCTGTAAAATAGTCTCGAGCCCCTGTTGTCCCGGTGTAAGAAGATAATTCCGATAGGTATCTGTTATCGAACATTTCCGGATTCGAGCCTCCACTAAACTGTCCGGCCACATTATGATCGAACCTACAACTTCTGTAATCTGCAGTCATCATCATTTTGCAAGAGTGTCGTCTGCTAATTTCCAAAGACCAGAGAACAACGCCAACTTCACATGTAATGTAAGCGCTTATCTTAAAGCATTGTTTAAATCATTGTTTGTTGGAAACAGAGTCTGATGTCTGCAAATTAACTCCCTGACTAGAGATAAGAATTTGTTTTGTGAGAAAAAACTTTCTAATGACATATCATACCCAGTTATCATCAAAATAAAAACAAAACACAATTTTTCTCTCCCACGTGTTCGTATGTAATAAACTACGCCCGAACGTTAGTTGAAAGATGAATTGAAACTTAAGAAATAATTTAAGCCTCCTGAAGTCCCACTAGTCAAAATAATTGGCTTCAAGCATTGAGCTGATAAGTCCCGTGCCTTGTATCGTAAGAGAAACGCTGTGTCAACATGTGTCCCTGCGGCACACCGAGAGAAAATCCGAATAAAAATCACAGAAAATAGGATAAACACACACTTATCAAGTCTCTGTTAAGATTTTGACGACTCTGGTAGGCCTTCCTCATCAGCAGCAACGAGTTTTTGATCTCTGTTAACATCCAATCAAAGCCGGAGTCATATTTCCTCGAAATGTTTATCTCCGCCTACCGGTAATTTTGACGAGACGTCCCGCGCTGATGAGCGCAGATTTCTCGGGTACCATCTGCAGATAATTCGCAATGTATTGTAAATATATGGGAGGTCATGACTTTAAGAATCAAAATCATATGTTGAATTGCCGAGTTATACTAAGTGTATGGGCGTAAGAGGAGTAAACAGGGGGGCTGGTAAGTCACGCCTACATATCATATAGATACAACAAAGATATATATATAATATAAATACATAAACGTTGGAGTAAAGATGAGTTTTCTTACAATATTGCTTGTTAAAATATTCTGAATAGTAAAGCTCTGTTAACGGTCGTTTTAGTTAAGCAAATATTTATTATAATAAAGGCATTAACAAATCCAATTATTTAAAACAGTTATTCAATATACCATATTATTTGTGTTTAAAAGAAACACACCAATTTTACGTTATTATATTATAATTATATAATTTATCAAGGTAAACAAATCTTATTATTTCCTCCCTAAATTTTAAGTTTTCTGAATCAGTTTTGAGCTGAATATCTATCAATAATCCAAAAGCCCCTTACAAAATACAAATTTTTTCCTTGCTCGACGTTAGGTTGAATTCAATTTTAATTCAATTCTGATATCAAATCAATCTAATTCCACATGTTTCATGTTAAATAAAAATAATTACATGCCATAATCATTCCTTGATATATTTTACATTGAATACAAAGTACAAAATTTACCAGCCCCTATATCGAGGAATACTTTTTCCTCCATAGATTTTACGTGAATTATAAATCAATTATATTCAACAGCTCCTTTCATCAAAGAAATACTATTTACTTCATAGATTTAACATTGTATATGAATTAATAATCTCTATCAAAGAACAGTTTCCTCCATGGGTTTTACGTTGAAAATAAATCAATAATTTTACCAGCCCCTTCTATAAAAGAATACTATTTCCTAACATTTTACATTGAATACAAATCAATTATTTCGTCAGCTCCTTTATCAAAGAATACTACTTTCTTATATTTTACATTGAATACAAATCAATAATTTAAGTGCCCCTTTATCATAGAATACTATTTCTGCTACAGATTTAACTTTGAATACAAATCAATAATTTTACAAGCTCTTGTTTTAAAGAATATTTTTTTATCAATTGAATACTGTTTCATGGATAGAATCTCACATTGAATACACGCCCTGAATCAAAGTACGTATTATTATTCTTTGATAGATTTTATGTCGAATAAAAAAGAAAGAAAAAGGTATCATCCCCTATATAATACGGAACCATAGTCTCCATAGATATCGAAACTGTTCATCTGCATTTTTACCAAATCTTAGAGTTACACTTCGGTAGCATATCAATAATTTTACCACCTCGAGCATCAAATAATATTATTTTACATAGTTTTTCGTAATGAATATTTATTAACGATTTTTTGTCCCCGGATAAAACACAAATTATTTTCTCGTTTGTCTTAAATTTGAATCTATATCAATAATTTTTATCATATTTTATATATGTTCTATATATTGCATGTTGATATATCATTTTACCAGCCCGCATATGAAAAAGTCTCCCATCGCTCTAACGTTTGATCAGATATCAGTAATTATTGAAGTAATCTACATGTATTTCCATAGGTTTTAACTTTGCAGGGTTAATACAAATACGATGTGGTTTTTATATAAATGAAGCCTGTTATATACAATTTATGTCATCCTTTAAGATAAATGTAGATATCAGCATATCTCCATATATCTATTCCAACTGAAATGATTGTTTAACAAATGATATTTGCTTTGACATCATATTTTGTAATTTATCGTACATATGTCATGCTCTTTTATTGTTTGTTCGGTTTTGTAAATATGTTTTGCTCTTCAATATTGGAGGAATAAAAAGTATCTATCTATTTCATATTAAAAAAGTCGATAATTTTCACTTGCCATTACAAATATACATTTCCATATATATTTTATGTTGATCATAATTTTATCAACACTTCAACGTCCCCAAATGAAATACAAATTAAAATGTATATTCTTTTTCGACTTTAATTTGTGCTTGAATCAATGATTTAACAGGCCCCAAATGAGTTTTTATTTCTAGATTTTAGGAAACATATATTTTAATTTTGGAATACAAACCTCTTTCTTGTCCGTTTATATTGTTAATAATCTATATAAGTAAATATAGCAGTTCTTAAAATTTTTCAAAGTATATTTTCCTGTTTGATTTAAATTGATTTATACATCAGTATATAAAACCAAATTATGTAAAGATCATTCAAATAACTTTTCGCATTATATAAAAAGTTATTAAAGGCCCATTTAGCCTCAGAACTGCAACCATTGTTATTTTTTCAAAAGATTTTTATTTTTGTTGTTCTTTTATATACTCATTGACCGTAAAGCTGAATTATCTTTTGCTTCCTTTGCGTTTTGCCAATTATAGTGATTTAGTATTTTGTATGGAAGTCAAAATACTATTTTGTTTACATTTTGCATTCTTTATCACAAATTATTTCATATTCTGCATTCTTTTCACGTGATAAACATCTCTCATGTTCTAAATTCCCTTTAACAATATTATAAAACGCATTTTGCCCTCTCTACAGAATGTAGAAATTAATAATTTCTGAGGCATTATGTGCCTTTAAAAGAAAAAAAAAATGAAATAATATTAGAACGTTTGCTATATTTTCTATTATAATACTTAAGTTAACTCATAGTCCAAATCTCCCCGATGTTATACTACATGTAATTCGCTTACATATCCGGACCGGAAGTCGGGTAAATTAGGCGTTTTTTAGACACGTGACAGTTAAAACACACGTGCAGTATCGAAACTCATTATCTTTTTAATAAGATTTACAGAAAAAAAAGAAAAAATAATGATACACTTTACTTGCACATTACGAAAACATATCACGATATTTCCAAGCAGAAACTTACGAAAACAGAGATGTCAATTTACGCCTTTCTGAAACTTATTCTACCATGAAAGCACGTTAATAATTGGCCGTCTCTTTTTTATGATTATTTACTTAGTGATGAGGCATAAAGTTCCGCTCGTCACCCACCAAAAACATTTGTTTTCATTGCGGGTTTTCTCTTTTTGCCACTACGAAGTTGATAGTTGATAACCTAGTATCTATTCTCAGACACAGAAATAAGAGTAAAATGAAAAAACAAATCTAAAAGAGATATAATTTATTGTTTATTGTAAAAAGCTAAACAAAAATATTGTATATTCTGAGATGATATATTTATCAAGACTTCAACTTGCACAAATTGCTTATTTAACACCGTATTGTGAAATAAATGAATATATTTGGATATGCACACAGCTGCCAAGTGAGTCCAAAATGAGTCCCTAAATTGTGCGTGAGTCCAAATATATATAGATTTTACCCTATATGCAGAATATGTTTCAGGAACCATAAGACGTGACAAAATATTTTTTTCACTGATTGGTTTGCGTGTCTTGTGCCAAATTGCTAGCCAGTTTTGCTTTTTGCACTACACAGGCGATTTCAGTGCATTTTAGATATGTTTCGAATAACTTATTCTTAAAGGTTACAATTCATAAGCTCTAAATTACTAGAATATTTAACCCTCTAAGGGCATGACTGGTCACATGTCCGGGGTTCGTACTCGACAACGAAGCTGCTTTGTGTACCTTTTATGGGCGGATGGACCCTCATTAAACATAGACTACATACATACATTGTCTGGTACAGGATATATTTTATGCAGTGTCCAATACAAGAAATATATCGGATGGTACCATGACAGCAGCTAGGTGCGAACAGCAAACAATGACGTTTCAGATACTTGACTGTGTCCAACGAAATGCACTTTCATATTTAATTCCTTTTCTAAAGAAAAAGTAACAGCAGTCATTATTCAAACAAAAATCTTTAAATTAGACACCTAAATTCTTGGAGTCAAAATATTACAATATGTAGAGTTACTTTAAATGATATTGCAGAATGGACATTTTTCTTCAGTACAGTAATACTAGTATTCATTTAGATAATTTAAGTTCGGAGCATCTACATTGTACGGAAGAGCATTAGTGCCAGGTGTATGTTTTTTATTAACTCGAAATTTCGAGTTACTAACTCGAAATTTCGACTTACATTGCACGACTTTCATTGGTTGCCGGTGAAAGCAAGGATTGAATTCAAGATACTTTCTTTCGTGTGTAGTTGTTGCACATTGACAGAGCACCTTTAACATTTATTTAACAGAACAATTTTATAGGGTCAAATTGTCCACACATACTGAACATATCCTTCGCTTTTTTGTGGAGGGGGGGGGGATGTAAAATCACACTTTCCACATTTCCGTGTTAACAGGGTGTTTCTTTTTCTTAAGCACACATACAACCATCATATGGAGAAACAACAAGTCCAAAACCCACCCTATTGTAAACTGTGCAATATCATGTGTTAAATAAGTTTTAAATGACGTGTATAGACCAGTTAGTCTGTCATGTTTCTTTATACTAATAATCTTTTTGTAACATTATTCATTATTTACTAATACTTTGATTATTATTGTGTTGATTAAAAGTTGATAAAAGTGATACTTGTTATAATATATATGTTGGGAACAATATAAAAGCATCCGATTTTTACAAGAAATATAGTCAGTCCAACAATTTTGACAAAGGCCTCAGCACGCCCTATTTTTGGCCACGCCGCGATACTTTCCTCAGATGTCCGACACGTAAAGTATAGGATCGGTTTTTTTACAGGGATGAGAAGAATATGATTAGTGAAAAGATATGTTCGAACAGATGGGATACAATACAACGTCTGAAGAACGCCTGAACGTACAAATTAAAGGAAGCCTTGTATTTTTTATGTCGGGTGTGTACATGCCATTACTAAGTTTAAGTTAAATTTCAATAGTTTTTGTCCAGGCACCCGTTTCTCCATCTCCATCGTTCAAAGGCACTGCCTACTATATCTTATACTATCTAAAATAACTTTGGCCATTCTTGTAATGTTAATAAGTCGAAATTTCGAGTTACTAAGTCGAAATTTCGGGTTAGTAAGTCGAAATTTCGAGATAAGTAACTCGAAATTTCGAGTTAGTAAGTCGAAATTTCGTGTTAGTAACTCGAAATTTCGAGATAAGTAACTCGAAATTTCGAGTTAGTAACTCGAAATTTCGAGTTAGTAACTCGAAATTTCGAGTTAATAAAAAACATACACCTGGCACTAATGCTCTTCCGTAACATTGTCTATAAAAGATGTAAATCGACCATTTTTATTCTTATAATTGACTAACTTAGAGTTGATATAAATTGTCATTTCGTCTAAGTGTATGCTAGGTTTCCATTTGTATTTTGTAGAATTTGGAGTAATATGACGTGTAAATTTTAACATCATTGGACTTATCTAAATAATAATAGCGATTCTAACTTTAGGCTGTAATGGTGTTAAAAAAAATACTAAAATAGTCGGAGAGAAAAGGGTGGGCGTCCTTGAGCCACTTGCCTCTAACTGCTTTGGATTGAAATCCCGACAGAGACTTTGGATTCTTTCATGTGTGGAAGTTATTCAGCTTACGGAAGATCGGTTATTCTAACTTAGGTCAACCTCCATCAGCAGAGCTGAAAGGTCGCCTTCTATATCTAATATTGAAGTAGGCAAAGTCTATAAACAGGAAAGTTAGATAAAAAAAACGTTCATTTTTATTTTACATGTTTCGTTTTGACGGTGTCATTCGACGTTTCATGCATCGTTTTCATTTTCAACCGAAAATTTGCGATTGTTCACTGATCGGTATACCTTGCCGATTACCTTGATTTACATTTAAAATTGCGGCCCCTTACAACAGATGACACTAAAAAAGTAATGAAGTAAAAAAATTGAATTTCCATAACTTTTTTAAAAATTCTGTTTAATTTGATTTACATATACTGATGATATGCACGTGTAGTCTATAGCCGGACAAGCCAAAGCCTAAGTAAAGCGAAATGGATTCAAGTGACGGTAACTCCATTCTTGTATAGTTGTACTGTCGCTGTGTGCAGTAGTTCTAATCAACTGTATGTGCTAATATTCTATTTCGTTTTTTTTAAATATGTAAATACTTTATATCATTACGAATAAATTAAATTTTGCAGAAAAGATTGTTCAAGTTTTTGAAGTATGCGCACCTGGGTAATCTTCAATTGAAATCATTTTTCAAACAGATCACGTAACGTTGCTTGTCAGGCAAACTCATCTGCTTCTAACCTGATGCTTCAGACTGATAACTCTACATCAAACAAACCCGTCTAATTTCTCGGTTCTCATAAATAGTGATATTTGGAGGAATCAAACACATTACAACTTAAAAGAATATCATAACAAAGTATTTAAATGATTTAAAATTGCCGACAAGTATTATCTTTTAATAAGCCATCTTTTGAATGAAACGTGGTTAATGACTGGAAACACAAAGTTATCTAACTTTTTTCCCCAATCTTAAGATATTGCGTAAAATCAAAGAGCTCGTGCATTAGAATTTTTGATTGTATCGAAAAGCTATCGGAGTTCCAAGAAAGACATGTTCTGGGGAATATGTGGTGTAAAATATAACGTATATAAATCAGAGTTATGTCTTTAGAACATGGTGGTTTTATTCGGCTTGTATCGTAAAATAATTAATAAACATTATGATTGGGCGGTGCTTGAAATTAAATACTGGTAATTTAGCGCAGGTGTTTTATGGGCAAATGAACTTAGTGTGGTCATATTTTTTATCCGGAACCCCTTTGTCGCAGTGTTCATGTTTTAAGCAATAATTATTTCAAAGAATTTTACTATCATCATTTATTAGCAAACTACGTACAAGAACTAAGATTTATTATACGTGTTTATGATAGTTTGAAGATCTTATGGGACAGTTAGATTTGCTGATATATTTATCTGTATGTTAATTAACAGTTTAATATATTTAAAGTACCATTATAAATAAACTTTATGCACGGACTTCCAAGGCTAACTGGTTATTTCTTTCTAAAACTTGTACCTAGACATGTGTGATTTCTTGGTTGAAAAATTATTTCCGATCAAGTGGGGTATTATATTGTTGTTGTTTGTTGATTTCGTTCGGGTTTTTTAAAGTTATTTTGGCGTACATTGAATTTCTACTTAGATTCAGTGATCTATGAAGCTTAATGAAATTCGTTTTGTCGGCTTACCAGTCCATGCCTGAAATGATGAGAAGCATTATATGGTTAGTTTCTTAGATTGAACAGATTCTAGGACGTTTCACTAATTCATATGCAATAGAGATATTGTACTGTTTTTGAATTTTCCGCGTGCGGTCTTTTACTTTGTTCAAGTCTTCGTATAAAAAGAAACGATAAATCCAAAATCGTCAAAAAAACCAAACAATTTATTTGTTAACGTTTGGACTGAAATTAATCAATGATTTTCCAAACACCGCGTTAATATTTCCAAAAGTTATGCAGTATTACGCGTCTGCAACAAAAATATATGTTATATAATATTGAAAAATTGTGATAAGCTAACTTAAAAACTTAATTGTATTTTTGTAATGTAGTTATTATTTTATCGAAATAGAATTGTTTTATGTATTTAATATTTTTGTTTTCACCCAAACCATGTACATCAGCGTTTGACCATTTGAAAATGTTATAAGTTTTCTTTTTATTCGTGAATAGGTAAATATGTGAAATGTATATGTATCACATATACGTTAAAAATATGAAAGATATACGTGCATGAGCATCGTCACCATAAATGTCGGTATGTCATTCTTTGTACCTAAAGTGATATCATGGTATGTAATAGAAGTAACAGTTTATAAGCTTAAATGAACTTAAAACGTTATGAATTTATAATTTTGGAAATTGTTCTTCTAACTTCTGTAACTTGTGTTTCAATTAATTAATTTGAAAATAATAATATTTCAACTTATGCAATAAAAATCTTTTGAAATGCATGTATACATAATTATGCAAATAATTTAGCTAATTTAGAACTATGTTCTTGTTTATGATTTTTTCATCACAGACTTTGAATATAGGGAGAATGTTAGATATATTTTAAAAAAAGAGCAATGTGCTGTGATGTGGTCATCACAATAGTGAAATTGTTTTCCACTTTTAGTTAATGAAAATGTCTTTATTTATTCGAACTATGTAATGAGATTCGGTATAGCATATCAAATGCAAAGTGTCATTTTAATGGTCAATATGTATATATACATTTTAATTATCAATATATTTCTAAGTTTTTTTCTTATTTTTTGAAAATGTCTAAAATATTTAGTCATCTTTAAGCGGGCAGCTAAAAAAATTGATATTTAAACATATCATAGCACGGTTAAAGATAATTTGCTGGCAATGTCATTGTTTTCAGCAAGACCTTTTGGTCAAGGTGTTGAATTCATTGTCCATACAATTGTTTACAGAATATTTACATTTGTTAAAAGTCTTAATAATTTTTGCACCAACTGAAAGACAATATATGTAAAGTTGCAAACATTTTATGCTTGCTGAGTAAGTCATGAAGGTGTCTAAAGTTTATCTTTATGTCTAAAAACCGATCAATCATTCGGGTTCGATTAATGATTATTGTCCGATTTTGATAATGTACAGATTACACGGGAAGCACCGTGTGATAGCACTGCTGTGATAAACACTTGATGTATAACCCATTTAACAACGTGAACAACTCGTGCAAAATAATAACATACATGATACCAGACAGCCATAACCATAAATTATATTGTTGTATTGTTAAATAAAGTGTTAATTTTACATTTTGAGACTGTATATTTAGACAAATTTAATGTTTTATTCAGGATGTAGTCCCTCCCATGTATCAACCATACTGTTTCTTTACCTATCCTCCATTTTGTACTAATAATGCTGTCGTCTTACATTCCTCCATTTTGTATTTATAATAATGACGTCTTACATTCCTCCATTTTGTATTTATAATAATGACGTCTTACATTCCTCCATTTTGTACTTATAATGTTGTCGTCTTACATTCCTCCATTTTGTACTTATAATAATGACGTCTTACATTCCTTCATTTTGTATTTATAATAATGACGTCTTACATTCCTCCATTTTGTACTTATAATGTTGTCGTCTTACATTCCTCCATTTTGTACTTATAATAATGACGTCTTACATTCCTCCATTTTGTATTTATAATGATGTCGTAGTGCATTCCTCAATTTTGTACTTATAATGCTGTCGTCTTACATTCCTCCATTTTGTACTTATAATGATGACGTCTTACATTCCTCCATTTTGTAATTATAATGATGTCGTAGTGCATTCCTCCATTTTGTACTTATAAAGGTGTTGACGTACATTCCTCCATTTTGTACTTATAATAATAACGTCTTACATTCCTCCATTTTGTAATTATAATGATGTCGTAGTGTATTCCTCAATTTTGTACTTATAATGGTGTCGTCGTACATTCCTCCATTTTGTACTTATAATAATGTCATCGTAAATTCCTCTATTTGTACTTGTAAATATGACGTCGTGCATTCTTCCATTTTGTATTTATAATAATGTCATCGTACATTCCTCCATTTTGTACTAATAATGATGTCGTAGTGCATTCCTTCATTTGTACTTAAAGTGTCGTCGTACATTCCTCCATTTTGTACTTATAACGATGCTATCGTACATTCCTCTATTTTGTACATATAATGATGTCATCGTACATTCCTTTATTTTGTACATATAATGATGTCATCGTACATTCCTCTATTTTGTACATATAATGATGTCATCGTACATCCCTCTATTTTGTACATACATTTGTATAATGATATCGCCGCACATTCTTCCATTTTTTACTTATAATGATGAAGCCTTTCATTCCTCTATTTTGTACTTATAATGATGTCGGCAGGCATTCCTTCATTTTGTACTTATAATGATGACGTCAGGCATTTCTTCATTTTGTACTTATAATGATGACATCAGGCATTGCTTCATTTTGTACTTATAATGATGACGTCTTACATTCCTCCATTTTGTACTTATAATGATGACGTCGTACATTCCTACATTTTGTACTTATAATGATGACGTCGTACATTCCTCCATTTTGTACTTATAATGATTACGTTTTACATTCCTCCATTTTGTACTTATAATGATGTCGTACTGCATTCCTTCATTTGTACTTAAAGCGTCGTCATACATTCCTCCATTTTGTACTTATAACGATGCTATCGTACACTCCTCTATTTTGTACATATAATGATGTCATCGTACATTCCTTTATTTTGTACATATAATGATGTCATCGTACATTCCTCTATTTTGTACATATAATGATATCGCCGTACATTCCTCCATTTTGTACTTATAATGATGTTATCGTACATTCTTCCATTTTGTACTTATAATGATGACGTCTTACATTCCTCCATTTTGTACTTATAATGATGACGTTTTACATTCCTCCATTTTGTACTTATAATTATGACGTTTAACATTCCTCCATTTTGTACTTATAATGATGACGTCTTACATTCCTCCATTTTGTACTTGTAATTATGACGTTTTACATCCTCCATTTTGTACTTGTAATTATGACGTTTTACATTCCTCCATTTTGTACTTATAATGATGACGTTTTACATTCCTTCATTTTGTACTTATTATAATGTTGTCGCCGTTCATTCCTCCATGTTGTACTTATAATGATGTCGTCGTACATTCCTCCATTTTGTACTTATAATGACATCACCGTACATTCCTCCATTTTGTACTTATAATGATATCGCCGTACATTCCTCCATTTTGTACTTATAATGATGTTGTCGCCGTTCATTCCTCCATTTTGTACTTATACACATGACGTCGTACATTCCTCCATTTTGTACTTATAATGATATCGCCGTACATTCCTCCATTTTGTACTTATAATGATATCGCCGTACATTCCTCCATTTTGTACTTATAATGATGACGTCGTACATTCCTCCATTTTGTACTTATAATGATGACGTAGTGTATTCCTCCATTTTATACTTATAATGATATCGCAGTACATTCCTCCATTTTGTACTTATAAAGTTGTTGTTTTACATTCCTCCATTTTGTACTTATAATGATGTCGTTTTACATTTCTCCATTTTGTACTTATAATGATGACGTTTTACATTCCTCCATTTTGTACTTATAATATTGACGTCTTACATTCCTCCATTTTGTACTTATAATGATGACGTTTTAACATTCCTCCATTTTGTACTTGTAATGATGACGTCTTACATTCCTCCATTTTGTACTTGTAATTATGACGTTTTACATTCCTCTATTTTGTACTTGTAATTATGACGTTTTACATTCCTCCATTTTGTACTTATAATGATGGCGTTTACATTCCTCCATTTTGTACCTATAATGATGACGTTTTACATTCCTCCATTTTGTACCTGTAATTATGACGTTTTACATTCCTCCATTTTGTACTTTGTAATAATGACGTTTTACATTCCTCCATTTTGTACTTATAATGATGACGTTTTACATTCCTCCATTTTGTACTTATAATGATGACGTCTTACATTCCTCCATTTTGTACTTGTAATAATGACGTTTTTACATTCCTCTATTTTGTACTTGTAATTATGACGTTTTACATTCCTCCATTTGTACTTATAATGATGACGTTTTTACATTCCTCCATTTTGTACCTATAATGATGACGTTTTACATTCCTCCATTTTGTACTTGTAATTATGACGTTTTACATTCGCTCCATTTTGTACTTGTAATGATGTCGTCTTACATTCCTCCATTTTGTACTTATAATTTATGTCGTCTTACATTCCTCCATTTTGTACTTATAATGATGACGTTTTACATTCCTCCATTTGTACTTATAATGATGTCGTTTTTACATTCCTCCATTTTTGTACTTATAATTATGTCGTCTTACATTCCTCCATTTTGTACTTATAATGATGACGTTTACATTCCTCCATTTTGTACTTATAATAATGACGTCGTATATTTCTCTATTTTGTACTTATAATGATGACGTCGTGTATTCCTCCATTTTGTACTTATAATGATGACGTCGTGTATTCCTCCATTTTGTACTTAAAATGATGTCGCCGTATATTTCTCTATTTTGTACTTATAATAATATCGCCGTATTTTCCTCCATTTTGTACTTATAATAATGACTTCGTGTATTCCTCCATTTTATACTTATAATGATATCGCAGTACATTCCTCCATTTTGTTCTTATAAAGTTGTTGTCGTACATTCCTCTATTTTGTAATTATGATGATGTAATAATATATTCCTCCATTTTGTACTTATAATGATGTCGCCGTACATTCCTCCATTTTGTACTTATAATGATGACGTTTTACATTCCTCCATTTTGTACTTATAATGATGTCGTTTTACATTCCTCCATTTTGTACTTATAATGATGACGTTTTACATTCCTCCATTTTGTACTTATAATGATGACGTCTTACATTCCTCCATTTTGTACTTATAATGATGACGATTTACATTCCTCCATTTTGTACTTATAATGATGACGTTTTATATTCCTCCATTTTGTACTTATAATGATGACGTCATTTTGTACTTATAATGATGACGATTTACATTCCTCCATTTTGTACTTATAATGATGACGTTTTATATTCCTCCATTTTGTACTTATAATGATGACGTCTTACATTCCTACAATTTGTACTCATAATAATGACGTCTTACATTCCTACAATTTGTTCTTATTATGATGACGTCAGGCATTCCTTCATTTTGTACTTATAATGATGTCGACTTGCATTCCTCTATTTCAGTTTACAATAACTTTCTTTTGAAAGTCAGTTTATTTAATTTGTTCTACGGATACTCGCATATAATTATGTAGGTTTTACTTTAATTATGTTTGTTGAAAACATTTCATCGGAGACAAATACATTAATTATGTTAATTTCTCAATGGCCAACGTGCGTTATTCTTACTGTTAATTGAAGTGCACCATGTGTAACAGTAAAAAATCTGAAAAATAATATGCAATTATTTTATGGGTGTTTGCGGAACAGCGAAAGCTGTTGCCCAGAGGTATCAGGGATGACATTTCAAACTGTTGCCGTTCATTTACTGCTGGTTTGACATTAAAAGTCGGTGATTTCTAGTTATACCATTTTTGATAATGAACTTTTAATATCATTATATTGTTTTGCTTCAGAACATTTCCTTTGCTTTGAATTGAATTAAATATGCTATTCAAATGTGAATTCCAATTTTTGCGCTTCGTCTCAAAATTGATTCTTGTTTTGTTCCAAATAAAATTGTTATCTAAATTGCTATTTCTGAACTTTGTTCTTCAAGCGAGTCAGTTTTCAAGTGAATAAGAAGTTATTGACACGTACAATATTGTTTAAATGTTTTAGCTGATATGTCCAAGGTCAGCTGAATATATCAATAAAAATAGTTCTTGTGAACATGTAGCGAGGATGCCAAATTATTATATATGCACTTGTCCTAGACATCATGTGAGTACATTTGCAAAACTTCTATTATTAAACTAAAGTTAAATGATTTATTGTCGCGTCAATGTTACAAAATAAAATATCAAGAGCATAGATATAAATATACATATCAGTTATACAATCATTACTTTTTTATCACCTGGCTATTTTTTTAGTTAAACCAGGCAAAAAAACTGAAACTTTTGAAGCTAATTTTCTTGGTGGAGAACACATACATCTAGGAAGTATAAGTGTCATAATTATTTAAAAAGACATTATAGCATCATATTCAAAAGACTAATTTTATAATTAAATAACGCGTGGACATTTTCAAATATACGAAAATGAGGCGGCAAATTTCTTCTTGATCTTTTTCGAAGATAGATACGCGCAATTTAATCAGAGGTCAAAGTGAGGTAGAAAAAAATATAATTAAAATATCTGCAAGATAGCTTCATTTCGATGGCATATAATTTTCTCAAGAATGATGTAAGAAATTGCGCGGAACGGGCAGAAAAAATAACTCACAATAATAATCGGATAAGCATGGTGCTGCGGTTTTCTCAACTCATGACGTTAGACGGGCTACGCTAAAATCCGTTTCTCGTAATCCGCTTTATCGCATGGCGTTGTGGTTAAAACTTAAAGGCTCATTATGCCTCAGAAATGCTTTTTTATTTTTTCTCAAAAAGCTTTTTAATTTTTGTGCACTTTTGTAGTATACAAAAAGTTACTCATTGGCCATATACGTGAATCATTTTTTCTTTTGTTGGTTTTCGGCAATTAGTACAGTTATAGTGTTTTAATATTTTGTATGGAAGTCAAAATACCGTTTTGTTTACATTTTGCTATTTTATTGCCGTTTATTTTCGCATATAGCGCTACTTTTTTCAGATAACATGCATCAAACATGCTCTGAACCATTTTTAAACGTTATGAAATTCTCCCTTTTCTAAAGAAGTAAATATTTATTCGTTTCTGAGGTATAATGTGCCTTTAAATACTACTAAGAACTTTATCACCGTCTTTAACTTGCACTTTGAGCGGTTACCAATATTTATGAAAAATAAATTCATAAATATGTGTATGTACATTAATTAAAAATTGTAAAAAAAGAATGTTTGAATATAGTACCAGAAAGGGAGGGAAAAAAAGAAAGCTATTCTATAGATTTATTCATTGCGCAGAAAATCTGGTACACTGTTAAAATGTTTGTACAAATGTATGTGTAACAAAATGCAATGTATATGGGTACTGAAAAACCAGGATGCTCATGTACTTTTACCGTATACATGTGATTCAATGTACATGTCATGAAGACGTACATGTACTCGTACTTATATAGGTAATATACATGTGTGGTTAGTGAAAATCAAAGGTATTTATTCACTTGATGTAATAACATATTACAAAACTCGTATATTACAACAACAACAACAACAACAAAAAACTCACAAAAAAAACATATGGCAGTATATGAATAATGAAGTTTATAGCCAGGAATCCAAGTCCAATATTGAAATATAAAGAAATTACACAATTACCAGCTATATAGCTAACTTCATTGCATAAATATTCATGCGTTTATTATATCAAAATTGTTCGCATAAATTTATCATTTCTTTCATTTTTACCTAATGTTATGGTTGCATGTCTTGTCAGAACAATTTGAAAACCTGAACACTATAATTTTGAATGGTGTTCAGACAAAGGTTTCTTAAAATACCTGGAACGAATGAATACACATTGTCTTTAAAAACTCTCTTAACATTCTGTTTCCTCAGGGCACTATTTTCTTTCTTTTCTTAATTACTTTATACAAAATTAATCTAAAGAACCCAGGTCCATAAAATTAATAAAATACAATTTCAATAGTCCCATGTATTTGAAGATGCAATTGAATAAATATAACATTAAGTTCCGTTTCCAATTTCAAATAGTACTTAACGCTTAAGTATAACTAAAATTGTAAAAGAGCGGTCGATCAAAAATCATTATTTGACGTAACGTCGGTTTTAAGCATGGTATCGTTAAAAATGTACAAGTATTAATGAAGCAGAAATAGTAACTTCAAATCAATTGAATCATTATATCATTGTAAAGGTATTCCTTAGATCTCTTTTAAGTGTACCATTTCATTCTCAAATCTTACATCTGCATTTCAAATTAAAAGAAGAATTATAAGGCATGAAATAATAATAAACTTTGCAAAAACCTCTTTAATTCCAATCCCGCATTAAACATACTTGAAATGTTCAAACGGTTTCAGTCTAGTATACCAAATGTTTCGTTTTATTTTATTGGTAACACTTCAGATTTTACAACATGGTGCGACATATTCATTCCTACAATACATCATAACTGATAAGTAGGTAAAATTTTGAATATTGGAAACTCAAGTTTCACACGAATAATGACTTCCTACTAAAACAATTTCGAATAATGGAAACGTTGTTCCGGAACGATAGGTGAATCCGTGTGAAGAGCACTTCTGTAAGATTCACACACGCATAGTTCTTAGAGGTCTTTAATCTTTAGCCATTGAAAACATAAGTATCTTTTTGATTGCTGTAAGATTAAACGTTTTTCATTACTTTTTCTTCAACACCTCACATCTTCTAATATTGCATTTAGTATTAATACAAACCGATTTAAAGAAAAGGAGTAGAAAATGGCCATTGTTTTACCATTCAGCTTTCTCTTTCGTAAGCCGTTTGTCAATCATTTATAAAATTTCAAAGGGCTTGATGAAAATTACGCCGGAACACTCCTTTCGTACACTTCAAACTTAATGGTAGTTTGAAAAGTCTTAACTGCGCATGTGTGGTAGAAAGTAGTCTCAGAATTAATACAGGATATGGGTTTTAAAATGAGGAAATGATAGTAATTGTTATACATTGTCAAAAATCTTTGTGAACTTATAATTATATGTAAAAAGATAAATATATTAGGTCTGTTGTTCATTTGCTTAAAATTTAGAATATATTTCAATGAAATAAGAATTTTACCAGTCTCCACCGAGGTTGTTGTTTGTTTCTTTAAGAATATTGAAGATGTCTCACCGAAAACAAGAAATTTTCACCGGTGTCCTGCCAGTGAAATAAAAGGTGACATGTTCATGAATGTGAGTAGAATGTCTTTCTATGGTGGAAGACAGTGTTGTATTCTATGGTGGCTGATCTGTGCCTTGTCGTATTTCAGTGGTTACTTTGTTTCCCCTGGCGCCCCGCGGAGCAAAATCACGGTATGGCACAAATCAGCCACCATAGTATTCAATTAATTAGTTATAAGCTGATAGTTTAAACATGTTTCTTTACTATGTACATGCTGTTCTAATATGCAAACATCAAATATTACAGTACAATACTACATGGGTTTGGCAACTTTTGCTTTCAACATCATTTTAAACCATTCCTAGATAAGAAAATTGTAGGTGTGTTGGGGGCGTATATACCACAATAAGTATTTAAAATGCATCAAAATTATATACCTGTAAGAATTGCATTCTGTAAATGAACAAATTCACAATTCAAAAGAAAACTTCTTAAGTGTGCTCATTATTTATTATGCGTCCCTTACCCACATAATGGCATTTTCGATTTTCAGTAATTTCAGCGATATTTGAAATTATTTTTATTTGACATTAACAGCACTACTGTTAATTTGAATTCTTCATTCTAACCAAATAATACTACTGATTAACGTTGTATGTGTACAGTTTATAAATGGAAATGATTAATAAACAATCTCTTAGTTTCAAAGAATAACAATAACAACTCACTCCGAGGTGTACAATAAAAACATAAATCTCCGGGTGTACAATAACAACTTATTTCCTGAGGAGTACAATAACAACTTATTATCTGGAAGGACAAAAACAACTTATTTCCTGAAAGGACAATAACAACTTATTTCCTGAAGAGTACAATAACAACTTATTTCCTGAAGAGTACAATAACAACTTATTTCCTGAGGAGTACAATAACAACTTATTTCCTGAGGAGTACAATAACAACTTATTTCCTGAAGAGTACAATAACAACTTATTTCCTGAGGAGTACAATAACAACTTATTTCCTGAGGAGTACAATAACAACTTATTTCCTGAAGAGTACAATAACAACTTATTTCCTAAAAGGACAATAACAACTTATTTCCTGAAAGGACAATTAAAACTTACTTCCTGAAGAGTACAACTTATTTCCTGAAATGACAATAACAACTTATTTCCTGAAAGGACAATAAAAACTTACTTCCTGAACAGTACAATAACAACTTATTTCCTGAAAGTACAATAACAACTTGTTTCCTGAAATGATAATAACAACTTATTTCCTGAAGAGTACAATGGCAAATTACTTTCCAAGAAATACAATAACAAGTTACTTTTCGAGGCGAACAACAACAAGTTACTTTTCGAGAAAAAATGATATCAGGAAGTGACTTTCTGAGGAATATAATAATACAAGTGCATTTTCTTGGAGTACAATTACATGTTTCTTTCTGGGGGAATATGTAAAGGACATTCAATGAGAATATGTCCAATACGGAATTTATTCCCACATCGAGCCTCATTTCCGTTCGTAGGGTGTAGAATTCTTCACAATTCCTAAATGTTCTAGAAGTAACAAAGTTCTGTCAAAATGTCAAAAAAAGAAGAAATCAAAAGGGCATGATGTATTGTTGAGAACAATGCTGATTCTATTGGACCCGTACACACCTGCAAAACCTATATCAAATTCGGCTTGCACCTCGTCCAATATAAGTTCGACAGTATTGTACTCGTCCAATAGAAATCAACAATATTTTTTTTTGTAAAAAAAATATATATTTTGTTTAAAAATTTTAATGCATGTGCTCTTACCAGTAAAAAAAATGTACGAAATTATCAAATAACCTCCGTGTCATATATTATATGGTACCACATCATAATACTAATATGTTATAATAAATGAATATGACATGCACGTTTGTAAGGAATATATTCTAAGTGAAAACGAAAAAAGTTTGCACGACTTTTCGACAATTCTTTAATACTGGTAATTAATTATTTTAAGTTATTTCCGTTAATTATTATTCATTAACGTGTCAGAATCTGTTCGCGTAACCGTGAATTAATGATTCTCAACACGTGGTTCCGTTTCTCCGAATCACCCGTGCAGCGATTTTCACACCAATTTTGAGATATTTTACTGACCCTCATCCCTTTGAAGAGCCGATTATGAGTACTATAGGGCAATATTAAGACTTCCCAGTAATTCTGTAACCCTTTAAGCCTTTCAATAAAACCTCAAATATCATATCCGAGTAATTCTTAAATGCCCAATTTATATTAGCCGTCCAATTATTGGGTGATTATGTTAAATAGATTTGGTTATGTTAATAAAGGCGATTAAGGTTATAAGATTAAATGGATTGAGGTGATGATAAAAGTTTAATTTAGTATTCATGATAAATGTAACATTTTCCCACCAGAATATTTGCTCAAGGTAGCCAATGGAAGATGAAAAATCTTTATAAATTGAAAACGCAAAGAAACGAGTATCATTCAATTTTATTTTTGTTTATTGTTTCGTCATAGGTATGAAACTGATAATTTGGGTGTTCGATTATATTTTTTTTTAAATTTTAAACTTTTAAAAACGTCACAAAATTGTTTTGTCTTAAGTATGAAACTAATATTTGAGTATTGGAATTCTTTTTTTTTTATTCTTTACCTTTTAAAAATGTCACAAAATTGTTAGAACAGACTTTTTTTGTCTTGGAATTCTTTCAAAAAATCTACAACTTTTAAAACGTCACAAAATATTAGAAACTGAAAGTTACCAAATTGCAGTTTTATGATTAACATGTTTGGTCTTTAACTACATATTTAGAAAATATCATTGGGCAAAAAAAAACAACAAAAAGAAACAACAAACAAACAACAATGATACCGATTGTCCAAAGGTATCAACGCTGAACAGAATAGAATAAAGAAGCCCTAATTCCCACTTCTTTGGGTATATAATTTGAAAGACCCTGATATAATATGCTTGAAGGAACTCCTGTAAGGGCTAAAACTCTGAAGACATGAAATTTTAATTCCTTACAAAAAATACTCACAGTTACATGAAAATTGTAGTTTTGTGCGATTCCATGCACGATATGCGTTAAAGGCGTTTAAACGCTTTATTTTTTTTTCGGTCACCTTTTACAATCAAAATTATCATTCTGGGAAAAAAACGGAGCGGACAATGGTATGAAATTTTTCACATAAGACTATTGATCCAAACTTTCATCAAATGTTGCATAAATTCCTAAAGAATTTCAGTCCCATCATGTCTAAAAACATCAGTGGAATACCTTGACTCTTTCATCTAAATGTGTGCGCTTCTTGCCGATTTTAGCAAAAATACGGCTTGAAATTAAAATATTTCAAAAGACCCGACAACAACTATCAAGTATTTTAACGGGTGTTTGTCTGACAATTCCTAAGTAGAATTCTTGCCTGATTGAGTATTTATTGTCAATTTATCTCACTAAATACCCAACAAACAAAATTAAGCATCACTAATTACAAGTAAATTAACATGTGATGGGGAATAATTGACCGGCTAAAAAAGACCCTTAGTACACACCATGGAAGCATCTAAAGTCACGGATAATAGATTACTGTACATAAACAAAAACTTAGCATTAATGAAATATCCATCAGAGCTCGGTGGGAAAATACTTAAACTTCTGTGCGTCATTTAACATGTTCTGGGCGCGTTCGATTTCTGTTTTTCCATTTACGAAAAATAAGATGTCTTTACCGAATTATCAGTCTAAGAAAAGGTCCCGGACTATAAAATAATGAAGCCTACAGGCTGTCTATTTAATACTATATCAAAAACTCAGCTGGAAGGCACTTTGTCTTCTGTAGCGATTTCTTTATCAATTACTTTTTGTATTTTTATTGCTACATGGTGTTTACTTTAGGTAACCTGTAGAGGATTATACAAAAGTTTATACCATTTCGAAACATGCATAGTATGTTCAGTATATCACTGTGAAGTACCAATAATGAAATTTAGCTATAACTAAAGACTTGCCCTTTTTACTTGTTGTTTCAGTTATCCTTATTTACAGCAGAAATTGCGCAAGTTTTTAAAGTTGCATGCCTCTAGATGAGCCAAAATATTTCAAGAAAATCAAACATGAGAATAGTGTACTAAAATCATGAAAAAAGTAAAAGGTCCAAGATTCGAGTAATAATTTACATCTTATGTCCAATTCATGACCGATTTTGTAGTATATCTCGCCATACTTCCTCTGCGTGGCAAAACAGTATGAGAGCTATTATTGCACATTTTGACCTCTTTTTGGTAATTAACGTGAATTTTAAAAGCAGATTGCATGTATAAAATACTGTTATGTTCAGTTCACAATATTTTACCTTTAAAATTCATTTTCAATTTTTCCTGAAAATAAGCATGAATCTGGAGGATTGCTGCATTTACTGCCAAAGTTGTCTCATAAACGACACCATACAATCAAAGCGGGCGTACTATATAAGTACAT
Source organism: Ruditapes philippinarum (assembly GCF_026571515.1). Lineage (NCBI taxonomy): Eukaryota > Metazoa > Mollusca > Bivalvia > Venerida > Veneridae > Ruditapes > Ruditapes philippinarum. The sequence continues at coordinate 118,574 of NW_026853265.1, forward strand.
CTAACTAGAACCCATTATAAATTAATGCGTCCTTGATATTTAATTTTCTATGAAATATTAGCAGAAGAAACACACAAAACAGGTTTAATTGCCCAAGTATCAGCTATTAACAAATGATTTATAAACAAAAAACAATGATACTTCTCTTTCACAAAGGATGAAAATTGTGAGGATGGATTCGTAAATGAATAAAAATAAACATTAATGACCACGTTATACAACCAAAATTTTCAGTCTATTTTGGCAATGCTGAAAAACTAAGGAGGTATTTAGAGGCGATTGTCAAGGCAATGAGACCCCTGAATGCAGGCAAGTGTTCAACAATAAATTAAAATGTTAAATTCAATCAAAATACCTTTATATACAAATTTTTCAAACCGTTTGCGTCTATCTCCTATCATAATAATTTGATAAGCAGGTATTGGACCACCTTGCCAAACACCAACATGTTCATGAAATCACAAAATGTTTTTTTTTGATAATCTCAAAAACAATAATGAATGCCCTGTCATAGTTACCTAATTCTCTGCAATTACAATTGTCAAGAAAATGTTCGGGAAATTATTTTTTCCGTTAGTCTTAATTAAGGACGTAAAATGAAGAAAATTCCTATACAGAAATAATTGTAGATTTAAACTGTAATGGCGGTTGATTAACTGAACGAATGTAGTCTACCGCCGGAGTTAACGCTTCCCCGGAGATCACTGCATATTTTATATCCAATGATTGATTTTACGCGCAGCTGATATGCCAAAATACTTGTTCACGGAAATGTCAGAAACTAATTTGAGTTTATGAAAGATGTAATTGGGAGGTATTTCAGACATTTACAACGTTACGTTTCGTTTATTTCAGTGAACGACTGACCAAACACGATCTCGCTGACACGCTGTTCATAAGTGACACGACTTTATGTTTGATACCTACACTTTCTGTCGGTTTGATTAACACTTTACTTGCTATATTTCTAATATAAAAAAAACTCGTTCAACTTCCAACTTTAAAACTGTACATTGTCAATTTTGTGAATATTAAGATAGTAATTCAACTTGCTCGAGTCTGGCCAGACTTCATGGTAGTTGATTTAATTAAAATAAAGGATCAGTGAGAAGCCTAAACATGCATGAATTTATTTTGCTTAAATGTTGATGTGTTTTTATATACATGTATTTAGATTTTGAACAATATTGACCTGGCCTGTGAAATTAATACAACAAAAAAAAACAACAAGCAAACAAGTTTCAATATTTTCAAACACCAACCTGAAAAAGTAGCATGTAAATATATAATATATAACATGTAAACCGTTTCGATCAGTCTAATAATATGAACACAAATTGTTCTGTAGAAACTTACCACAAAATGGACCTATGAACACCTTAATTAACCCCATATTATTATGTTAATCTGTCGACAACTTGGCCAGTCTGGTGTGTATATATGCTTTCTTATAATTTTCAAGTACCAAATTGTCAGTAGCTAAACTTATGTGCAAATAAACCAATCTTCTACGTAAGCTACGTAAGATATGTAAATACCTATAATATTTGTAATATAATTATGTAAAGTTATATAAGTTTTAAGATATGTGGATTTAATCTGTAAGTTTTGTGAGAAGCGTTTATTTTTTAGTCGTTTTAGAAAATGCATATGTGCGAGTCGCTACAGAAGAATGCTATCCAATTTATGTATTGTGGGATAGTACAAAGAATTTTCCGCGTTCGAGAAGTAACAACTTATAATGTTATATGCATAGAAATTAAGCACCTATGTTTAAAGTCGCAACAGCGGCGATTCGTAGTAAGTAATGTTAGCTGAAGGAGCGGGGTATCAAACTTGTACTTCACTTCAGTGTTGTTATATTTTTCTGGTCCTTCGGGATCATTGATACCAGCACTATGAAGTGTTGAGAATTGAGTACCGCTCAAGCCGGTGCTAGGGGGCGTGAGGGATGTTGCACTTATCCATTATCCCTCATGTGCAGGCTCAATCAAACCGAATCTGCAATTCTTATGTTATGTTGTTGTGATTAATGTTCCCGAGGGATCACTTTGTTTCCAGATTTTGAAAGTTGTGGTCAGAAAATAGATGTCGATGACCATTTTGGATGTTTTATGGAACTTCCTGTCATTAGAAGTTTGATACTTATTTACTTGAATTTGTATAACTGGCCTGTTATGCTTAAAGTTTGGAAAGTCCTTTCGAATTTTAAGAGATTTTATTTTCAAAATACAAAAACAGAAATAACAACAATAAACATGTATATCGCGGTGAGACCGAGGTGAGTCAAAAATTAAACAATGTATAATATTTCTCAAAGAAGACATTCAAACGATATGAATTAATTTTATTAATCTTGATTTTGATAAAAACCGTTTTCCAAAATATTATTGCAACTGATAGAATTAAAAAATATTCATTGATTTTTTACTGGTGCTGCCGACTATTTTCAAAGCAAAATGCTGTGTTATTTAAGGTCTTTTTGTCCACACGATTTGTAGTGTTATTTCTTTGGTTTTTGTTTGTATATTTTGTTGATGCTGTGGTTACTGCTGTTGTTTTTGGTGTTGTTGTTTACATAAAATGAAATATTCCTGTTCTTTTAAAAATGGGTCCAAGATAGAACCCACTTTTTGTTGTAATTTTTTTTCTTTTGTTCATAACATATTTCTTTTTTGTTATTTATTTGTTTTGAATACTCTTGTTTGCAAAATATCCTGCAAAATGTAAATCTTTAAATGATCAAATCAAACAATGTTGTATAATTTGGCGGCTTATTGTGTCTGCTTTCATAACTTTTCGTGTATATCATGTTGATGTACTGGTGGCACTTTTGTATTTTATACAACAAAAAATGTGAATAATACTCACTGTTACTGCGATAAATAGTAGAGAACGATGGCAGATAAACAGAGAAAGACTCATTTATCATGTAAATAGATAAGAATGAGCTTCTTTCTGGTAATTTGTTCAGAAACCAACGTCAGATTGAGCGTAGATAATGGTTATTATCACCTTTATTCTAGCAGTTAGTGTCTACGGCGGCCATCTTTAACGGAGAATGCGCGCGACCACGACATTCGGCGCCATTCTGTTGTTATCGCGGTAATGGGGACAAAGGTATGCCGCAAATTGTCCACGCTTCCGTGAATATGGAATTGTGTGGAAATAATTTCTGACACTAAATGGGCTGTTTGATGTTGCATGATGATATTATTATTTATCACATCTTCTAAAATAGATTTAATAAAACATCAGATTGGGTATATTCTCTCTCGGGCATGACGTGTCAACACTAAAATAAAGTAAATAGACATGGAAATCCATCATAGAATTGTAGTTTTTAAAAAGATTTTAGATTAAATTATTTTGAAATGCCTGGTTAAGTGATCAGTACCTATGAATGAATGTATAATGCTCAGTTTGATTTTTGTTGATGTGTTGTTTTGTTGTCGTTGATGTTGTTGTTATTGTTTTTTGTTATTTTTACTTTTATTTTTATTTTTATTATTATTATTATTATTATTATTATCATCATCATCATTATTATTATTTATTTATTTTCTTCGGATTGATTTAACTTTTATTGAAATACTGAAAATCAAAGTAATGTTAGAAGCTTCCTTTACTACAAGTCAAACAAAAATCTTGCCTCGTAATGATATAAGGGTATATACAGTACCATTTTACTCACTTCTTCCGTGTAAAATCGTATCCTTAATTCATCTGATACATTGATTGGCATTCGTTATTTATTTTCATTGATGCAGGTTTAATTTGATAGTAACCTCAAAGGTCTAGAATTGATAAGAAAATGCGAAAACTTCGGCCTTTGAACGAATCTTTGCTGCTAGATATACCCACATTTGCAATAAACATTAAGATACTGCCATACAAGAATAATGGCGTTTCTTTCATCATTTAACTAGACTACTGTAACCCAAGTCTTCTTGATAAATGTAGGAATAACATTCAAATTTGTGCTAGAATTTAGTTAATGGGCTCGCCACTTAATACATTTGACAGATGTCCATTTGTCTTACATATAGAAGGTGTCGATTCCCGCTGTCTAATTATCAGATATTTTGAATGTTAATGCACGAGGAGCAATGAAAAGTTCAGATTTTAACTGCAGAGTTCATAACGTGGTAGAGATGAAATCTTACCTGGAGGGGAGAGCTACGTATCCTGTCATTTTATCATTTGCAAAGAAATACAATTTTGAAAGATTTAAGTGTGTGGATGTTGGAATTTTCAATTCTGTTGTCTTTCAGAACCAAGCCATACTGTAACCACTGCGTTAATTAATTATACGTATATAGCCTAATGATCAGTCACCTACTTTACTTATGTTATGATTACATTTAATTGTGTTAAAATGTTTTTTTGTACATAATCAATTAAAAAGTTTTTTGACAGGTTATATGACCCTATATAAATGGTTGTTTGGAGATATAACCCGAGTTTTAGGTGTGTGTTATATTGCAATCAACGTCATATAACCTGTCAATAATCTTAACATGTCAATAAAATTCAGCAAACGCCCTTTGTTTGTGAAAAAAAATTAAATTGATTCGTAAATTGACAGCAGCCCTGTATATAGTTTATATAAACGTAATGATTATCCAATGAAATTTGACGTTACAAACGTGCAATATTCCAGTAGATAGAACCTAATCAGACGTTAAAAGAGGGTATCAGGACAGTGGTTGGGGTTACGTTTTTATTTTCGATGATGCTATGGACGAAAGAATGCTGCTCTTTTGATAACTCATTTGATACCAAAATACGTATGCGCTCATACGCGTTTAAGTTTTCTAGTTTACCCTGAAAAAAAAATGATGCTCATAAGGTGCTCTATATTTCCTTCTAAAATAAAGAAATATATTTTGAATATATAAATATGTGCTCGTTGGCCCGGTACTGAAAAAGGAAATTTGACACGCCATATGACGTTGATATCAATATACGTTTGATATCAAAATGACGTCATGTAGACCACTTCATGGATGTCAACCGCTGCCATTGTACGATTTTCAGTATTAATTTTGTTTTGAGCATACAAGAATGGAAGCATGATTCTAGCATGGATATAAAATATTACAAGGTTTATCGTTAAAGTGGTTTATAATATTTTTACCTTAGCCAATGCACTCAATGTTGAAAACTATTTACCAACAACAGTGGACATTCATGTTAAAAATCTTACATAAAACGTTAAATCTTGCTCAACGAGTACCACTTGGTGGGCAATAGACGTTAAATCTTGCTCGACGAGTGCCACTCAGTGTACAATAAACGTTTAATCTTGCTCAACGAGTACCTCTTAGTGGACAATAAACGTTTAATCGTGCACTTAGTGGACAATAAACGTAAATTATTGATAAACGAGTACAAATAAGTGGAAAAGGTAAAATCTTCCTCAACGAGTACGACTCCGTGGACAATAACATAACTCTCGTACAGTGCAATATTCAATGGACAATAAACGTTTAACCTTTCTTACCGTGTAACTATGCTCTTTGGACATTTAACTTTGTTACTGAGGTCCACTAAGTAAATAATTTACTTTGCTCATCAAAAAGCATTCAATAGACATTGGACTTCGTTTACCAATCAACGAGAATTTTGCTCATTGAATAAACGTCAGTGGGTAATACATCTAACACCACTCTGTGGAAGTAAAATATCCATATTGAGCATTACCCAGTGAAGAAGTTACCTTTCCTCGGTGGATATAAACTTGTTCTATTTATGATTACTCATAGGTATAATATATCCTATTGTCAACAAACTTTACTTACAGAGCATTATTCAGGAGAAATAACTTAAAATAACTTTATTGAGCATGACTCAGAAAAAGTAAACTTTTCTTATTAAGGAATTACCCAGTGGAAGTAAACATTTCTTATTGAGCATTACTCAGCGGAAATAAACTTTCCTTATTGAGCATTACTCAGTAGAAGTAAACTTTTCGTATTGAACATTACTCCGTGGATGTAAACTATCCTTATTGAGCATAACTAGGTGGAAGTTAACTTTCCTTGTTAAGAATTACTCAGTGGAAGTAATCTTTCCTTATTGAGCATAACTCAGAAGAAGTAAACTTTCCTTGTTGAGCATTACTCAGTGGAAGTTATCTTTCTTTATTGAGAATTTCACAGTGGAAGTAAACTTTTCTAATTGAGCATTACTCATTGCATAGCTCTGTGGATGTAAACTTTCCTTATTGAGCATTACCCAGAGGAAGTTAACTTTTCTTATTGAGCATTACTCGGGAAATATAAATTTTCCTTATTGAGCATTACTTGGTGCAAGTTTACTTTCCTTATTAAGCATTACCAAATGGAAGTTATCATTCCTAATTGAGCATTACTCAGAAGAAGTAAACTTCCTTATAAAGCATAACCTAGGGGAAGTAAACTTTTTTTATAGAGCATTACTAGGTGGAAGTTTACTTTCCTTATTAAGCATAACCTAGGGGAAGTAAACTTTTCTTATTGAGCATTACTCAGTGGAAGTAAAGTTTTCTTATTGATCATTACTCAGTGGATGTTATCTTTCCATATTGAGCATTACCCAGTGGAATTAAATTTGCCTTATTGAGCATTACTCAGAAGATGTAAACTTTCCTTATTGAAAATTACTCAGAAGAAGTAAACTTCCTTATAAAGCATAACCTAGGGGAAGTAAACTTTTTTTATAGAGCATTACTAGGTGGAAGTTTACTTTCCTTATTAAGCATAACCTAGGGGAAGTAAACTTTTCTTATTGAGCATTACTCAGTGGAAGTAAAGTTTTCTTATTGATCATTACTCAGTGGATGTTATCTTTCCATATTGAGCATTACCCAGTGGAATTAAATTTGCCTTATTGAGCATTACTCAGAAGATGTAAACTTTCCTTATTGAGCATTACTCAGTGGAAGTAAAGTTTTCTTATTGATCATTACTCAGTGGATGTTATCTTTCCATATTGAGCATTACCCAGTGGAATTAAATTTGCCTTATTGAGTATTACTCAGAAGATGTAATTTTTTCTTATTGAGCATTACTCAGTGGATATAAACTTTTAATGTTAAGAATTTCCATATTGAGCATTACCCAGTAGAAGTAAATTTTCCTTATTTAGCATAACTCAGTAGACGTGAGATTATATTATTGAGCATTACTCAGTAGAAGTAAATTTTCCTGTTTAAGCATTACCCAGAAAAAGTAAACTATCCGTATTAAGCATTATTCAGAAGAAATACACTATCCTTATTGAGCATTTCTTAGAAAAAATAAAGTTTCCTAAAGGCTTATTGAGAATTGTTCAGAAGAACACATTCAAAACATCACGAATTTTATTCAATGAATGTAAAAAGTCTAGAAACGGTGATGATGGCTTGAACTTTCATAATCAGTGTTATGTTTATAGAGCTAGTTACTTCGTATACAAGCTTAACATTTTATCTTCTTTTATTTTAATTTGAATATTGTACATGTGTATCAATACTAGGTCTATAAAACTGAAATAATTTTATTCAATACCTTTAGATTTGTATAAAAATAGAATCTCAGTAACTTTTATAAATAAATTAATGGCCATCGTGTTTTAATTTCCAACAAATGGAAAAAAAATCATTGTAATATCACATCGTTTTATTCAGTAGTTATGAATAAAATGGTTGAAAATATTGTTCTCCCGAAACACTGTGTTTTATCTCGCTTTTTTTTCAAACTTTTTTCAAAAACCATTATTACATTCGGCAGTGTAGAAGTTTGGTGATAAATTGTAAAAAGTTGGCTTATCTTCAAAATCGACCAATCATTAAGGCTATAATTGCTGCAGGAAGTGAAGCGGCATGCCGGGAAGGAATGTATCACTCCGCGCGCGCGAAACTTGTCACTCAATTATTTGTGATATATCACTAGTAAATAGTTCCCCCTATCAGACGCTGTTGATGTTTTCATAGTAAACTGGTTTATTTATCATTCCATGGCCTGTCGATTTTTTCTTGACAGGAAAGATACGTTTTTGCACAAACTGCAATGCATTCTTGGTAGTTTTTGTATTGTGTGACGGCCTATCGTACACTTGAGAATCCATCTCCATCTTATTTACCTCCTTCTTTGAATGAAGAACTTCTCACGTCTTAATAGGATCCACATTGTCTCTTGTCTCGAAAAAAAGAATTTCTGATATTGGCATATTTAAAATGAGCCGTGAAAATGGAATTTTTAAGGTTAAAAGCAAATCAATGAATTGAGTTTTTTCGCAACAAACATTCCGACAAGATAATAAATATTGTTTAACGAGGTAACTTAAGTAGGATTCATTTCGTTGCAGCTATTTTCTTTGTCAAAATAAATCGTTCTTTTCCCTTTCTTCACATTCGCTGCGGGAATGATTTTTCCGAGCATATAGCTAAACGTGAAAATAAACATTGATGACGTTGTTATTTCATCAGATTGCAAGGGTAACGTTAACTTAACGGAAATTCAGGAAAAAAGTAACGCTGAGTAGAATGATTCGATGAGTTAAAAATGCAAGCTGTGTTTAAATTAATAAAAGCTGGAAAAGAGATCTTCTGAGAACAATTGAAAATAGAAAAGGTAAAACTGCTGGCGCGGATTGATTACAGTTATACCTGTATATGGCAGGAAAAAACTCGTAAAAGTAGGATCTACGATTTCATTTATTTCAGCCAGTTGTATCTTTTTAAAGTGTAATTAATAATATGAATAAGACAAAACCTCAAAGCATGCTGTTTGACAGAATTTTTGATACCTTAAATTGTTATGGCCATATTTTGTTTTATTATATATTTGTAATGTTAATCATTTTTACTGTTATTTATAAAAAAATATACTATATACTTGAATCAGTCAAAATTTTACGTATTTTATGATTAATTTACTAACGATGAACGCGGGAAAGTACTTTTGCGAAATTTCGTATTTTGATGTATGGAAATCGGCAAGGTGTTCAGAATGTCAATTTGAGTTTGAGCCTGAATGAAGCATGAAAACCAGAAATACTGGTCCCCGGCGTGGTTCGATAAATTACAATGCAGGTAACCTGCTGGCTTTGTTTCCGGCGTGCTTCAAACATGATAGGAAGTGCGGGCAAACGTATTACCCATAATTTTGATGTACTTCCGGCAAAAGTTTTCCAACTATCGCTTTTGAAAGTAGACGCTCGCTATTCGTAAACATTACCATTTCTTTCCTGGGTAAACAACATAAACGTACACTATCAGTTATTCTTAGGGTAAATAACATAAACGTACTTATCAGTTATTTTAAGGGTAAACAACATACATGTACATTATCAGTTATTTTAAGGGTAAACAGCATAAACGTACACTATCAATAACTTTAAGGGTAAACAACATAAACGTACATTATCACTTACTTTAAGGGTAAACAACATAAACGTATATTATCAGTTACTTTAAGGGTAAACAACATAAACGTACATTATAAGTTACTTTAAGGGTAAACAACATAAACGTCATTATCAGTTACTTTAAGGGTAAACAACATAAACGTACATTATCAGTTACTTTAAGGGTAAACAACATAAACGTACACTATCAGTTACTTTAAGGGTAAACAACATAAACGTACACTATCAGTTACTTTAAGGGTAAACAACATAAACGTACATTATCATTTTCTTTAAGGGTAAACAACATAAACGTACGCTATCAGTTACTTTAAGGGTAAACAACATAAACGTACATTATCATTTACTTTAAGGGTAAACAACATAAACGTATACTATCAGTTACTTTAAGGGTAAACAACATAAACGTACATTATCATTTACTTTAATGGTAAACAACATAAACGTACACTATCAGTTACTTTAAGGGTAAACAACATAAACGTACACTATCAGTGACTTTAAGGGTAAACAACATAAACGTACATTATAATTTTCTTTAAGGGTAAACAACATAAACGTACATTATCATTTACTTTAAGGGTAAACAACATAAACGTACACTATCAGTTACTTTAAGGGTAAACAACATAAACGTACACTATCAGTTACTTTAATGGTAAACAACATAAACGTACATTATCATTTACTTTAAGGGTAAACAACATACACGTACACTATCAGTTACTTTAATGGTAAACAACATAAACGTACATTATCAGTTATTTTAAGGATAAACAACATAAACGTACACTATTAATTATTTTAGAATAATTAACATAATAATACGCTATCAATTCTTTTAAAGTAAACAACATTTACGTACACTATCAGCTATTTTAAGGGTAAACAACATAAACGTACACTGTCAGTTACCTTTAGTGTAAACAATATTAACGTACACTATCAATTATTTTAGGGTAAGTAACTTAATCATCCGCTATCAATTCTTTTAAGGTAAATAACATAAACGTACACGGTCAGTACGTATTAGGTTAAACAACATAAATGTACACTATCAGTTATTTTAAGGATAAAAAACATAAACGTACAGTATAAGTTATTTTAAGGGAAAACAACATAAACGTACACTATCAGTTATTTTAAGGGAAAACATCATAAACGTACACTATCAGTTATTTAAAGGGAAAATAACATAAACGTACACTATCAGTTATTTTAAGGATAAACAACATAAATGTACACTATTAGTTATTTTAAGGGTAAACAACATTAATATACACTATCAGTTATTTCAAGAGTTTACAACATAAACATTCACAATCGGTTATTTAAGGATAATTAACATTATCATGCGCTATCATTTCTTTTCTAGGTAAACAACATGAACGTACACTATCAGTCATTATAATGGTAAACGACATTAGCAAACACTTTTGATTATTTCCTGATAAACAACATAAACGTACACTATCGGTTATTTTAGGATAATTAACATAATCATACATTATCAATTATTTTAAGGTAAACAACAATAACGTTAACTATCAGTTATTTTAAGGGTAAACAACATAAACGTACACTACCAGTTACTTTAAGGTAAACAACAGAAACGTACTCTATCAGTTATTTTAAGGGTAAACAACATAAACGTACACTACCAGTTATTTTAAGGGTAAACAACATAAACGTACACTATCGGTTATTTTAAGGGTAAACAACATAAACGTACACTATCAGTTATTTTAAGGGTAAACAACATAAACGTACATTATCAGTTATTTTAAGGGTAAACAACATAAACGTACATTATCAGTTATTTTAAGGGTAAGCAACATAAACGTACACTATCAGTTATTTTAAGGGTAAACAACATAAACGTACACTATCAGTTATTTTAAGGGTAAACAACATAAACGTACACTATCAGTTATTTTAAGGGTAAACAACATAAACGCACACTATCGGTTACTTAAAGGGTAAACATCGTAAAGAAAAAGAAGAAGTTTTTCATTTTAAAATCCACATGTAAAGAACAACAGCTGGTTTAGGCTAATAAGCCCTTGACCTGACACAAAATATAACTTCAACATTCTTAGCAATACAATACGGTAATTACTAGGGCTGGGAACGAATAAGGAATTTGATGTTCGAATATTCGTTTTCCATATTCGAATATATTCGAATATTCGTTTTTACAACATTTGTTCCAATATTTCTCTTTGACGTATACGTATCCGAAATTGATTGCGTCGAATACTATACTACTTTAATATGCTTTTAATAATCGACGATTAAAAATACCTTCATTACTACGTCAGCTTTTTAAAAAAAATTTATATATTGTTATTCGATATATATGTTTACAATTTGAAATAAATTCATAATTTGATTGCCTTTTGTTCAGTTAATCCTATTTGTCTTATTGACGGGAGGTAACTCGCGTGACTTGATTGACAGTTATTTGATCATCGTAACCTCTTAGCCCCAATAACAATTAATTATATTGAAACTTAACTTGTATTATTTTTTATATTAATTTATAATTTTAGATAAGATTTAAAATATTCTTAAAATAAATATAGCTATAACGCAGTAAATATCACACGGAGTGTAATATCTACGGAATAAATATATTCTGACGGAATATAGACACTTCCCATGCTTTCATAACCGCCGATTAATGCTTGCCTATTTATTCTTCTTCACAATATTTAAGACATTGATTAATAGGAAAGATTATAGCACAGAAAATAAATAAGATAATTAAAATCGGGAAAAAATCTAAACTGTTAAACAGGTTAATTGCAAAGTGTGAAACGGAGCCCTATTGATCAACTATACCCCACAGTTTTCACAGTTAATTGGCGATAATCGTTGACACATGTCATACAAACGTGTGAACACCTGGTCAAATACAGGTCAAAGGTTTTATTTACGATATTAATTGAATTTGAAAGTAATATCAAATTATATTTTTCGAATATTCGTATTCGTTTTTTCAATGTTCGAATATTCGGTAGTGTTTCGAATATTCGAATATTCGAATATAATTCCCGGCCCTAGTAATTACCGACCTGTGTCCATTTTAATGTTGTATCTAAAATCATTGAAAAGGTGGTTTATGACCAGGTTGAAGCTTATTTTAAGGATAAAGATCTGCTGTATAAATTTCAATCAGGTTTCAGGAATGGCTTCTCTACTAATACTTGTCTGATTCACCTTATAGACTTTATCAGGTATGAAAACGATAAAGGTAATGTTGTTGGTATGGTGCTGCTTGATTTGCAGAAAGCGTTTGACACCGACGACCATTCGATTCTTTTAATGAAACTGCAAGCATCAGGTCTTAGTATTGACGTCATAAATTGGTTCAAATCATATTCATCAGATAGACATCAGCTTGTAGATGTCTCTGTTAGTTATTCTTCCATTTCCAATATAACATGTGGTGTTCCTCAGGGCTCAATCCTTGGACCCCTTCTCTTTTTAATTTATGTAAATGATATGTCAGCTGTGATCAAAAATAAATTGCTTTTATATGCTGATGATTCTGGTATCCTTGTATCTGGTAAAAGTTTATCTGTTGTTGAAAAGGCGTTGACAGATGATATGGCATTGGTCAGCCAATGGTTAGTGGACAATAAGTTGTCATTGCACTTGGGTAAAACCGAGTCAATTTTATTTGGGTCAAGGCAAAAGCTTAGGTCACAATCTAACCTGCATATAACCTGTTCTGGTACATCCATTAAATCAACTTCATCTATCAAGTATCTTGGGATTACTATAGACAAATGTCTGTCATTTTGCTCCATGGCCGAGTCTGTTCTTAAGAAGGCCAACTCTCGGTTAAAATTTCTTCACCGCAAGAGAGAATTTCTTACACAGCATACCAAGAAACTTCTGGTTATGTATCTTATTCAGTGTCACTATGATTACGCATGCTCTGTTTGGTATAATAGCTTGACACAGTCTTTAAAAAATAAGTTACAAACTTGTCAAAATAAAACATGAGATTTGTACTTGACTTGGATTCGAGAGCCCATATTGACCCATCCCACTTTAAGTCCCTTAGCTGGTTACCGGTCCACAGAAGAGTTGAACAGATAATGGTGTGATAACATGTGTGAACACTTTACACTTTATTTCGCAAGATTCCGTACATAATTATAGTACAAGACTTAGTCAAAAGGGTTGGTATTGTCTGCCTAAGGTCAAAGGTAAGGGTTCTAAATCCTTTGCTTTCTCGTGTTCGTGAAGTTGGCAGCCTAGCAGCCTAGCCTGAAGTTGCAGCCTAGCAACATGAAGTTGGCAACCTAGCAGCCTGGCAGCCTAGCAGCCTAAAGAAAACTAAGAATAGTACAAACATGAAAACCGTCGGAAATACATAAGTAGCACTTCTTTAGATCATTCCACGCCTTTTTGAATATCATGATCTTTATTTTTTAAGATGTTGAAAGAGGCTTGGTAGACTCCAACTACAAGATCTTAACATAATTTTTTCATTCTGACGCTTCGAAATTTGTGAAGTTAGCAGCCTAGCAGGATAGTACAAACATGAAAATCGTAAATAAGCACATACTTACACGATTCCACGTCTTATTTCAGTATCGCGTACTTTATTTTTTTAAAATATTGAACTTTGCTTTTTTTTTATTTTGACACTTCTTCGAAATTTGTGAAGCTAGCAGCCTAGCAGCCTGCCAGCCTAACAGGCTAGCAGCCTGGCAGCCTGGCAGCCTAAAGAAAACTAAGGATAATACAAACATGAAAACCGTCGGAAATGAATTATACTTAGAATAGCATATACATAGACCATTCTACGTCTTATTTCAGTATCGCGTACTTTATCTTTTTAAAATATTGAACTTTGTGTTTTTTATTTTGACACTAACATTATTTACGAATGCCTTTCTTATGAACTTGTCATCAATAACAAATTTCATTATACAAGTTGCTGACAGGATATAAGGGGATTATATAGCCTTGCTGTAATAAAATAAACTTTGACTGGCGTCATATATATCTCATTCAAACTATATTCTCCCGTATATTCCGTCAGCTTTATAACTTAAATAACTTAAGTATAGCAGGTAATAAACTGTCCTCAAAATGATATTTTCGTCGTATAAATCGTTATAACGGATAATTTAAACCCTTGTCACACTGGACTGCGAGTGTGAGCGACAAACTTGCGAACGACATTCGCGAGATAGTTTCAAAAATGTCTCGAAAGCTCTGAATTTCGTCGCACGACCCGAATGTATTCGTTTTCTTGTTTCTTGAATTTTCAATGTTGAACAAAAAAGTCGTGGGACTAAATTTCTCTCAGTGTATTCACAGAATCATCGCATATTTCGTGAACCCATCTCAAACCGATCTCTTTGTGGTTTCCACGAATTAAGCCAGCAGATAATATTAAGTTGGACACTTTAAAGCCCTAAAGAAAGCCTATAGATAAAGTTAAAGAAAACCCTGTCCCATAACAGCCATGTTTCTTTACAACCCCATTTCACATATTCTTTAGAATATGGACGGCACTTGGCCCAAACTTAAAAATAGAGTTATATGAACCAACCTCAATCTATTTGTGAAGGATGATATAGAATGGAGACAAATCCCCATTTGATTAAAGCTACCTTCAATGGAAAGGCAAAACAAAATAAAATCATCTGTTTTATATCACATGCTGCCTGATACTACGTATTATAATATTATATATATATATATATTTCACTGGTTTGGGAATTTTCATTACCGGGTAATATACAAATTGATAAAGGAAACCAATCCAAAATTTGTTGCTAAAATTTCATTAGAAATTCGTCATCGAAAAACTGGAAAGAATGCTCTTGCATGTCAGCGATGCTTTTCGAATACATGTGTTAGGTACCAATCCGAGTTGCATAACCTTATCAGACAATCAAGCCTGTCCGAAAGATATGACCATTAATTTTGGCAGCAACGCATTATTTTTTTTCACGATTCATATATTGGTCTCATTGACCTCCATTACATCAAAACAGTAAACATCACAAAATTCGACTAACGTACCATTCAGAGAATTTATGAATTCAAAATTGAAAGGCTACCTATTGGCAGATTATGATCTTTTCATATTCTCTCGGGTTACTGTACGGTTAGGTGTTCATTTGCCTAATATTTTCGGCTTAACATTCATCTCTATGGCTAATACTCTACGAACATTTCACGGAGTTCAATAATCACCACTTTGTATTTCAAAATAAACCTTTAAAGGAATGACTTGTGACTGACCGGGTTATGTACCGACAGCCACACATAGAAATAACGGAGCCAGTCTCAGAGTATGCCGCACTCACAAAATACTCCTTCATAATAACCAGTACCATAGATGCCAACATTAACATATGTAAACTTGTAGTTGGAGTCTACCAAGCCTCTTTGTAGTCGTAGTAGATGCTGTCTGACCTCGGCGGAACTTGTATCCTTCTTACATGTTTGCAATCTATTATGTCAAAGCATTGATGGAAAGTCCATTGCTCTGTGAAACCCTCCGCCACCTACGTCCACTCCTCTTGTTAGAAATTTGAATGTTCCTCATGATAGTGGTCGTATATTACCTGACATACCTCTCGCACAACTTTGGCGATGGTTTTGCGGGCCACTCTAAACCCACGTGACATGTTCGAATCCTCAGTTATAAGGTAACTGAGCGTGATGGCAAACCAGTTGAATGGACAGTTGAAGTTCGTTTCTCACTTTTGATGCCTAGGGCCTAAATCTTCCACCATTATGCAAAATGACTCCGGGTCAACTCTTACAAAGTTCTTGAATGTATTTTCATCACTGTATCTACGGTGCTTTATTAGCTTCTCTTTCATCCCATTTTCTCGCCCATAAACTCCTCCATTTCTTGATTGATCTTCATCAATCATGCAAAACAGATGACAAAAAGTATCGTGCGATAGTCGTGCGATATTCTCGCGACTTTTTTGAAAACTTAATGAGATATACCGCAGGAAATACGTGCGACATTCGCATTCATGTGGCTGATATAAGGACGTGAAACCCCGATCGAGTTTTGTCGCTAAAATTCGCAAAATGGTCTTTAAAATGTGTGTCTCAAACAACTTTCGAGGTGGGACAGTGTCTTACTTAACTGTATCAACATTTAAGTTCAATAAATATTTTGTTAGATTATTCAATCGCTACATTTTTAAT
This sequence comes from Ruditapes philippinarum, assembly GCF_026571515.1. NCBI lineage: Eukaryota > Metazoa > Mollusca > Bivalvia > Venerida > Veneridae > Ruditapes > Ruditapes philippinarum. Next base: position 135,170 of record NW_026853265.1, read on the forward strand.
TTTTTAGCAATATTTTAAGAAAAAAAATATGCAAGATGTGCCCATTGTTTCATCGACACTGCATGCCTGCATTATTTAAACATCTTAAAAAGTGAAAAACAAGGAACCTCATGGGGCTCCGCCCCCTGGACCCCTACCAGGGCTCTGCCTTTGACCTGCAAGGGGGCCTATAGCGGCCCCCTTTACCTCCCCCCCCCCCGCGTGAGTGTGCGTAATATCAATTTTGGCCTAGCTACGCCCCTGGTTCCACTTTCATATATTGCATTTGAGACACATTTTCCTCGCATTTTTATCTACTAAAGATACCCGTATGTCTAGCCAGACTTAAGCAGGATCTCATTAAAACAAGTTGTCGCTGAAGGTTTGTTGAAAGTACTTATATACTGGATGAAAGCTCTTTAACATAATTTCTTGTCGTTATATTTTCTTTTTCAGTATTTTGTACCTTATCCAAATGCTGGCTTGACATTTTTTAATTACTTATCGAGTCTAAATCTGAAAATAAAAACATTCAAAATACGCTTTATTTTATAATCAGTTGGTATGTTTTGAGTCTTATGTTGGCTGCATATAAGAAGTGTGTTTTATATGGTCAAAATACCTTACTGGATCATGATGTCAAACTTGAAATCTTTCAATAATTCTATTGCAGCAAAATATTAAAAGCGTTTTTTATTTAATACAATAATAATTTAATATAATAAATATGTCATTTATTTCGAAATGATATGCAAAATTGATAACAATTATTTCATTACACGCTACATTTGTTTGACTCTCATGGTATCTTAAAATAAAACAAACCTGTAAATTTTCTTATAGATAAGAAAAAGCGAGAATATATTGTTTGAATTTTTAATTGTTATTGTTATAACATTGTTATAATCAAAGCATTAATCATTATGTAATAAGCTTAATTAGAAATAAAATCCTATAATCCAAAATATATGTATCAACGTGTACTGCGTTTTTAAAATTGTAAGTTTGGCAATCATTGTATCTTGATACTTGGATACGTATATCAAGATCCTACTCGATAGAAATATGAGCCGCGTCACGACAAAACCAACATAGTGCGTTTGCGACCAGCATGGATCCAGACCAGCCTGCGCATCCGCGCAGTCTGATCAGGATCCATGCTGTTCGCTTACCAACCCTACTCGAAGTAGAGAAACTGGAAGCGAACAGCATAGATCCTGATCAGACTGCGCGGATGCGCAGGCTGGTCTGGATCCATGCTGGTCGCAAACCCATTATGTTTGTTTTGTCATGACGCGGCTCATATTTTGATATAGACTAAGTAAATTCTAATATTAACTTGGCATATGTGTTTCAGTCTGAATATCTATAATGGAATGCATTTATTGAATCCCATATGATCTCCATTGACGAATTGAAATCAAACAAGAGGTTGACATAAGATATGTTTTACAAAAAGGCAACTGAACCAATGTCACCAACCGTGTTTGCCACTGTTTCATGTGTCTCCCTTTGCAAGTCTAGATCTGATGCATAGTCTGCATTGTTCTATTTCAGAAGACAAAGGGAAGAAACTGTTGCATGATTATTGAAAAATGTACCGCATGTGTTTTCAATTCATTTGTTATGTATAAAATGTTTTTTTAAAAAAACGCAATTTTTCGGATGACTTTGATATTAATGGTAACAGTGTCCTTCTGAACTCATCAGCGCAATCATTTACCAGGTCTGTCAGACACCAGTTTGCCTAGTTTTCAGCGCAGTGAGCCCGTTCTTCGGTGTTCTCAATAATCATGCAACAGCTTCTAAAGTAGAACAATCCAGACTAAAAACATATCTTATGTAAACCTCTTGTTTGATTCAATTCGTCTAAAATGATTAGATTTTCATATTGAGACTAACATTGTATTGAGAAATAAATGTATTTTTCCGCCTTCAAGTACTTATCAAAGAATTTATGCGAAAAATACTATAAAGACACATTTGACGTGAAGACTATCATAGAAATGTTGTGGGTTTTCCAAATTTTACCATAGAGCGAGTATTTTATTTAGCCTGTTCTAAGACAATGTTAACCTCTAGCACCGGCTTAAGCAAAAACAAAATTAGTGAAGAAAAAAGCATTCACAAATATGTTCTACCCGATAACACAATAAGTCATGACAGGCATTAGTGTGAAACGGTATTCTATTCTTATATTTGGCATTTCTTTGTAATAAAGTGATTGCGTTGTTTGAGTCTAGTTTTCTTTGTGATTAAAAAACGACTGTTTTAACCCATCTTGCTACATTTCCCTTTTGTTTCAGTCGATTTCCAGAATACGCTGTAATTTCACGAGCAATTGAGCCAATGTGATGTTTGGAAAGCTAATTTGCTCAAGTAATCCAGCATGCGAGCGTATGACACCAATATTCTAAAAATAGTAACTGTTAATTGGAAGATTGACGCAATTTATTAGAACATTTCGTGAATTCCTTACAATGACAACGGCTTTTTACAAGTGACCGTACTTTTTTATCATCCCGTAGCATTTTCTAAAAAAAAACACAAAAAAACAAACGCTATAGACGTGTCATTTTCGAAGACGGCACTTTTAAGCAGTCTTTAGATACATTGAATAGCAAATTTTCTGACAGAAATTAGATTTGTATCCTTAATCTTTTATCGAGCAAGCGTTTTCTAAAATTCTGAACATGAACCTAAGTGGTGCTTTGAGTCCTGCCCTTAAAAGTACTAGTTCAATAATACCTTTTACTTTAAGTTTTAATACATCTTTGCCTCAAATTAGTGAAATCTTGAATAAATATTGGGATCTATTACTTTTGTCTGATAAAGAAAGCATTAAATATTACATTACAATTTCAGGCCTATTTTAGCTTAAAGACGTCCTAAAATATTCGATATTATGTTATGAGAAATGCTTTACTTGATCGCACATTTTTATCTAGTCAATGTTTAAGACGTAGATGTTCACATTGTAACAGTATAATTGTTGGTTCACAATTTGATAGCAGCATTACAGGTTGTTGTTTTGATTTACATAATGATATTAACTGTACTACACGTAATGTAATGTAATTTACCTTATATTACATATATAATATAATATATATTACCTTATTATTACATGTAAAGGGTGTAACAATTTAAATTGATGCTGCACATCAAAGACGCCGCCAAATGATGTGAACAGTCACAGGCAATGTACAAAATCAGCCTAGACAATTGTTCTCTATTACAGTTGAATATCCGAAGCACTTATCATTTTTTTCATGTCCTTGGCATGTGCTCGTTGTTTAATAATTAAGTTGCATATTTTTGTGAAAAAGTAGAACCTAATGCATAAACGAACAAAGTAATGCGACGTCTGAAATTCTGAAATGTTTGTTGCGACAAAGATTGAAAGGTCTGGTCGAAGCAAAATAAATTGGATAACATAATTGGTATACTTAAAATAAATTCAAGACAAAGTCAGAGGTAAAGAAAAATATCTCCGTTGCGCAGAGAGTGTCCATTTAAATATTGGTGCGAATTGCATAATGTTCGAATGATGTTGAGGACAAACTGTTCTGTTATTTTACAAATAGCAAAAATATGTCTGTAATCTGAAATAATAGTTTCCTGATTTAATGTTTCCGAGGGATCCTTTTTCCAGACATTTAACACGAATGTTTCCCTGTCCGTTAAAATACTAACTTGCCCCAAACAAATCTATGTGTAACTCACTAGAATGAGAGGGTACAACACTTTATCCAATTATTAAACAAGTTACGGACTGTCTACTGTTGTATTGCTCCCATAGATCAAAATGGCAAATGGTATGGGCACCGAGCTTAAGAACGTCCGAAACAGCAAAATTGAAAATGTTGCAGGCTCAGTTTGATTCAGCCTGTTCATGTGGAACTGTAAAATGCAATCTTCCATTTACACCGGCTTAAGTTAGCATGGAATGGTTACATTCTGTTGCAGACTCGGTTAAAAGCCGGTGGTAGGGGACGTGGGCTGTAGCTTGCCCTTTCCAGTGTCTTTAAATTTATCTTTTATAATTTCGGAATTTTGGTCATGTTTTAATAAAAGGCGTGATTCTGCGGCGGGAAAGGATGGTATTACCTACCACATGTTCAAGCACCTGCCTTAGGGGGTGCTTGACATCTGACTTAGGCTGTATAACAAGGTGTGGAGTAAGGGGATCACCCGAGGCCTGGAAGGAGGCATGTGTCATACCTACATGTATATAAAAATGGCAAGGACAAAAATGAAACAAATTCTTATAGACCCATAAGCCTTACATCTCACTCAGGGAAATGGCTTGAGGGAATGGTTAAGGCCCGTTTAGAATATCTGTTGGAATAAAAAAATATTATAAAACCCTTTCAATCTGTCTTTAGAAAGGGTAGGAGCACTTTAGACCAACTTGTTCGACTGCAGCATGACGTGATCTCAGCAAAAAATAGATCACGATCAGCGTTAGCAATCTTTTTGGACCTGACAGCATGTTTTAATCTTACCTGGCACTTTGGTATTTTGTATAAATTTAAAGAACATGGTGTGACGGGTGCCTGCTTCCAGTATCTAAGATCTTTCTGGAGGGCAGGAAGATATCAGTTCGAGTTGAGGGCACAATGTCACAGAGCCAGTGGAGCGTGGCACATCCCAGGGCTCGATCATCTCGCCGTTATGTTTTTCCTATTATAATTAACGGCCTACCAGAATCTCTCGGTTATTAGCCTGAGTTTGCCTGTGTTTGCCGATGACTCCAGCACCTGGAAATCAGGGTCCAATTTGGTTAAGCTAGCTAAGGATGCACAAGCTGGTATGGACCCTCTATGGGGTTGGGCGCAAAATTAGGGCTTCAAAATATCTGAAACCAAAACTTTGGGCATCATATTTGGCAATCTAAACAATCATAATTTGAACGTATCATCAGGTGGTACTCCAATTAAATTTGTTAAAACGGTCCAATTTCTTGGCCTTCTTTTGGATCAAAAATTAACATTTGGGCCACACATCAATGATTTGGTTAACAGATGTAAGAAGGGTTTAAATGTCATGAGGATGTTAAAAGGCACAGATTTTGGGACTGATAAGAATAGCCTTTTTACTCCTTTTACTAAATTCTTAATACGTTCAAAGATAGATTATGGTGCTCAAATCTATTCTTGTGCAAAAAATAACTCATTTAAACAAACTTGATACCTTTCAAAACACTGCCCTCCGGTTGGCACTGGGGCCCTTTAATCCACATCAGCTAGGGACCTGGAGGTGGAGGCCGGTATTTTATCCCTATCAATTAGAGGGAAATCTCAAACATTAAAATACTACATCCGGGTTCAAGTCTCAAGTGCAGACAACCCGGTGTGTGCACTACTGGGATTAGGTCACTATACATTAAATAGGTTTAAGGCCCCAGTCCTCCCCTTTGGTGCTCTTACACAGGACCTCGCAGAGGACTGTGGTATCAAGGATTCAAACATTGTTGAGAGGTGGCCAATGGATGATCCGTCATGGACCCTTACTTTGCCTGAGGTCGATACCACTCTACAACACAAAGTGAACAAATCTGATTTGTGGCATCTCGCAGATTCAGAAACCAAAATTTTGATTAACAAATATATGGTCAAACCCTTATTTATACAGATGGAACTAAGGACCCGGACTATGACAGGGCAGCATTGGCGGTTGTTATACCTTGCCTACAATTTGAAAAAATTGACAGACTCACCAACAACACATCCATCTATACTGCTGAGCTCCTTGCAATTAAAAATGCGATGTGCTGGATTAATAACAGTAATATTAATAAAGCTGTCATTTTCTCAGATTCTCTCTCTTCACAGATCTCTCTGAAATCCAACAATAGTCAGTCGAGACAAGATTTATTAAATGAAGTTATATTTTATATAATAAAGTCCTTAACCTAGGAAAACAAGTTACCATGGTTTGGTGCCCTGCACATTTAGGGATCTTGGGCAATGAACAAGTAGACAGGGCGGCCAAAATGGGCTTAAACCTCAACAGTGTCACTGAATCAATCTCACTCTTCCCAACTGAGGTTTATTCAATAATTAAAAAATATATTGTTAACTTATGGCAGGCTGAACTTAATTCCAGCCAAGGGCATCTTAAACATATCCATTACTCAGTTGGGCTCAGCCGCCCAATTCAATATCCAATAATTCTAAAATAGACAAGGCTATTACAAGACTGAGATTGGGCAAAACCCCATTGCGGGATTG